>NC_135506.1:32873651-32965652 GCF_052857255.1 Amblyomma americanum | reverse complement strand
GCTGTGTGAATATGCATGTCACTTTGGAACCAACTTGTTTCAGTGCGCAAGAAACCCTCACCCGCCGCGGTGGCTCAGTGGTTAGGGCTCTCGTCTACTGATCCGCAGTACCCGGGTTCGAACCCGACTTCGGCGACCATGTTTCGATGGAGGCGAAACGTAAAAGGCGCCCGTGTGCTGTGCGATGTCAGTGCACGTTAAAGATCCCCAGGTGGTCGAAATTATTCCGGAGAACCCCGGGCACTACGGCACATCTTTCTTCCTTTCTTCTTGCAAACCCATATTCATCCGTTCCTTTACGGCGCGTTTCAGGTGTCCACCGAGATGCGAGACAATTACTGCGAGATTTCCTTTCCTGAACACCAATTTTCAAGCTTTCAAGAAATCCCCGCAGTTACGCGTGTAGCAGTTCCATGCATGGCGACAGGCGCTGTGAAGTAAGCCACTGATGCACGTGTGTTGGGCAAATGGCGATGTAAATAAGGATGGCATGCGTTTACCTTACGAAAGGACGCCGTACAAGTGATATCGCTCCCTTTGTAATGCTTTAGTTAAACAGGACATTGTTATACACGCCGTGCATGTTAATGCTTCTTTAGCTCCTTTGGTTACCTCAGCTGTTGACCTGCGGTTGTACGCGCTCCCCCCCCCCCCCCCCACACGCACGCACGCACGCACGCACTTGGACAATAAACCCCTATAAAACAAACAGACAGACCACTGCAGTGATACCTGATTCTGACCGCGATTTTATGACACCCGCGTGTTTCGCACGGGAGCTATGTTAAATAAGTGTACTGTTTTTCCTCTGATAATAGTGTATACGTTTATTTCTTTCTTTGCAGGAAGAATCGAGCCTCTCTTTCAGCACACGCACATCTTCAGCGGATCGAGAACAGCATCGGCTCGCTAATTAAGAGGGGCGGTCAAAGAGTTATCGAGCTCCATTTCGAGGCCTCCAGTAAGTACTCAGCGTAACGAGTTCCCGAGTCAAGCCCTGTGAGCCTGTTCCTGAGGTTGGACCTTCGTGAGGAAGTGAAGTCGAAGGACATAAGGAACATTTTCAACGGATTCGTGCTTCACTGATTTCCATTTTATACTGATTAACAGGGTACGAACTATATACTGCGCCCTCGAGCTCGCTGGTGTTGGAAGGATGTCCGAAGGATCAGGCAAACATTGCAAGCCACAAGAAGCGGCTGTTGAGAAGTTATTCAACGATGGGCTTCACGCTATGAAGGAATTCAATCCTGACGCTGATCCGAGTTACCGTGGGGGCGTCGCGCTCGAATTCCATAACAAGCTGTCCATGGAAGAGGCTGGCTTACTTCCACTCATGCTAAGCACAAAGACGTCCGTGAAGAAGATCTGCATATGGCAGATGCCACTGAGCGCATTCAGGGCCGCCTTTGACAAACTGCAAGACTGGGGGTCTCTGGAAGAACTACAAATTCGTCACATCGACTGCGATGTCGAAGACTTCGACATTGACCTCTCCGGAGCATTCAAAAAGCTGAGAGTCCTGGACTTGCATTGTGAAAAGATGAGCAGCAGCTTTGCTGTCTACATTGCAAACTGCCTGCGCGAGAGCGGGTCCCTCCAGGAGTTTAGTCTGTGGTACGCCTGTGGGGGCGACGAGGGAGCCGCATTGATGGCAGATGCTTTGAAGGTAAACAACACACTGAAGAAATTCACGCTGGCGCAACTTACGCTCACGTCACAGACTTTGATCGCCTTCGCGGAAGCGCTTGTAGTCAACACGACGTTAGAAATGGTGGATCTCTTCGATACATGTCCCATAGACAAGGAGCAGGTGTCGTTCTTGTTCGAGAAAGACCTCTACGCCGACGTGTTCAAGAGGATTCGGATATTGTGGCAGCAAGACGTTCTGCCGGAGCTGATAAGGCTTCTTCGTGAAGACAGGCACTGTTCTGAGCTGTCCGTCAGCGTCACCCCGTCGGTGGACAAGGACCCTTCTGCGGGAGTTCTTCGATGCCGTGGCTTCAAACACAACTCTGCGCTTGCTTCATTTCTACCCGAGCGACAACTGCTTCGAGGAACTTGCAGACGGCATCGCTTACGTCATTGAGCGGACGGTTACGCTGAAGGATATTGATAACCTCATGCAGGTTGCAAAGGGGAGCGAGCAACAACTGGTCCGGATGCTCGACGCTCTTAAAGTAAACCGTTCTGTGGTGAACTTTCACTCGCACGCGGAATTGCTGACACCTGAGATAGCAACGTCTCTGTCCGAACTGTTAGCTGTGAATGATTCTCTGACAGATGTGTCGGTCTGTGAATACTGGGGGATCAGACCGAGGAAGTCGAAACCATCATCGGAGGGCTGAGGAAGAACTACACCCTAACACGCATCATGGTTTCCTGGGATGGGAATGACGAGGCGCAAAAGCTTTGGACGAGATGGAACAGCTGCTGAAAAGGAACGCTCGTCTACTGGACCAGGCTGCCAAGTTTGTGACTGGCGACTGCAACGATACCGAAGCCGCAGATGCGTTCAACAAATTGCGGTCCAGCGCTAGTTTGGTGAACAGGTTGAAAGAGCTCACCGGGAAGACAGCCGAAGCTGTGCTTTGCGACTTGGAGGCAGCTCTTGCTAAGCTGTCTGTATGAACTGAGCTTTTTTTCTTAAAAGGGACCATGAAATGGTGGTTCACCGCAATGCAGTTGTGTGCTCCGGTAAATAAATGAAGGATCTGTGATTACATTTCCAATTTTTGAGTGCCCTGAACGCGCTGTTCATCCCCCCTCCCCCCACTCCCCCCCCCAAAAAAAAACATCGATGGAAATTTGGACTGGGAAGCTCCTCCCACCGACAACGACCGTGGTATTGGAGTGCGGGCATGACGTTACAAGGGCATACAAGGTGCAGCGTCGTCTGCAATTCCCACTACGCAATCAAAGGACATTCCTGTCCTGTCACATGCATTCTCGTGACTTGTTAACAACATTCTGCTGCGCAAAAAATAACAGCATAGTATGTTTCCATAGGCCGGGCCGCACTTCTCAGATGTGATGCTGACGGTCAGTCCACCGGTCAGCAAATATATCGTTATGCACTAGTAGTCTGAATTGCCGCGTAGTTTCTTGGAGCGTTTTATATAGTGGTCGTTGTTTAGTTTTTTTCTGTTCAATATCATGGATTTATTCCTTGTTTAGAAAGTGAGACAATAGTAAGAAATATTTGTCATGAGTGTTGGAAGGATAAACATTCCTAACTAAAGTGACTAAAAACAAGGTTAGAGATGACTAACGCTTCTCCGCTAGCCTCACCGCGTCCCCCTTGTCAAGAAATTTTCTTTGGAGATAAACAAAGACAATAATTAGAAATTAAATCATCGTTGTAGCAGGCAGATCGTCACGGGAAGCTATAGGTACGCGGAAAGCATTCTTGGGCTTTGTTTATACACACAATGCAAAATAAAAGCATGCTGTATGAAACGATCTGGTTGTGCAAGAAGGTGTTCCAACTCCGGCTACGCCGACGCTCAACGCAAGGAACGGGCGCTTAACAGCTGGGCTGTAAAACTGCCGCATGTCATCTGGAGCATGCCAGGTTAACTACCAGGCACAACTCTGCTGTGCTCATTAAAGTGTATCTCTCTCTCTCTCTTGACCTGAGTGCAAGGAACTTACGTAAACTGGTGTGGGCTTGTGAGTCAACATCGTCATCAATATTTGTGTTCACGAGCTTCTATCCCGCCATTAGCCTCACAGTCTGAGCAGTCTCCACCAAGTGGCGTATTCGCGGCAGTGCCCTATTAATATTTTCCATGTATGAACTGACACAGTATGCACTTTCTCAGGGAGGGAAATGGCTCGATGCTTGCACATCAGGAGTACCTTATGATACTGCTTTATGCTAACGTCAGTCAAATGTATCGAATTCACTGATACAGGTTTCCGATAACACAGGGCCCATTTTGTTGGTAACATGATGGAAGGTAGTTAATGAAAAAAGACAACTGAAATAAATGGCATCCCATGTGATGAAAATAAATTCCAAAATACGAAGCGCACAAGAAGACATAGAGATTGGAAGGGGCCCTGACTCGCACCTTCAATCTCAGTTCAACCACAGAGAGGCAGTATACAAAGTACTGTGCGTTTCGTAACAGCATTAACTAAATGAAAGGTACCGAGGAAGCAACACTGGAAACCCGAATGATATTTGGACTCGAGTTCTTTGTCATACGTTTGTATTGACGCATGGCTGCAGCGCTGTATATTATGTGCATGATATTTTTAGACTACCTGGGGAATTTTTGCAGGGCTCTGAATGGTATGGAGATGAAGGAAAAATTATTGTTTGTGGGAGATGCTCTCCTCTAATGGGGTTTCCAGTGTGCCACTCAGAATCATTGTAAAAACGTGGAAAGCCCGCGTTTTTTCGGTTCTTTGGCGATAAGAAATGAGGGCTAGAAGCCATTGACATCGGTGTTATCCGCCCATTAAATTAGACCGCGTACGATCTTTGTCCCGTTCGCTAAGGTATTTTCCTTGTACGAGTTAATGGCTGTAAATGGCGTTGTGAAGCGCGCCTCCATCTGCGAACATTGCGTCCTGTGCTTCAGTATCAGTGCTGGGCAGTTTCATTCAGGGTTGTTGCAAATCTATTTGTTTCTTTTAAACATGTAACAACCGGCAAAAATAGAAGAAACATGCAGCAATGCGGCGTTTTCAGAAATAGAAAACTTCCGTGGGTGATCATCAAAAAATACGAACAACACGTTAATAATTTTCTGTCGGAAGCGACCGTAGCGCAGCGGATGACATAGCGACACTCTGTGGCGTAATTCAAACGTGTCGGGCTCTACTACTTCTTTATTAGTATGCCTAAGCTCAACGCCGTTCCGCAATTTTATCGGCTCCGTATTTGCTGGCTTTCACCACTGGCGAGCTATCTAAGCGTGTGGGTGGTCCCGATAGCTTGATCGGCTGGCCGAGGGGACCGAGAGCTTTCAACCTCGTTGTGGCGGTCCCATTCTATGGCTGCAAACTTCGGGGCGAACTGAACTCGTTTCAGTCGACGTAGAAACGACTTGGGCAAACAAGAAGTCGCGATAGTAGCACGTTGGGCTTACTTCGTGCTTGACGCTTGTAGTACCTTGTAAACAGATTGTTTCATCCTTTAAACTAGATAAGCACAGTATACGTGCCGAACGACGCGTTTCCTTCGGCGTCGTCTGCTCGTATAGCAGCGCGCCGCTTTGGTGTATCGTTCACTGCTCCTCTGTGACTGATTTTATTGAGATACGTTTCATCAGTAATAGAAGGCAGTATCGAGTCTGATCTCAAGGGGAGAAATGGTTTTTTTTTTCTTCACGTATAAGCTCCAGCATTTCTCCGTCTTGCTTTAGGCGTTGCCCTCATCTTGCGTAATGACTGCTTCAAGTTTAATACTGCTGCCCGACTGCTCGAGATCCGTAGATTTTAGAGCACCATGCTACCGCTACGGTTTCCTGCGGCGCTGCATACTGTAGTGATCTTTCCTATCCGCGCGAAATTTAAAGTTGTGAAAGTTGCTTGCTGGAATTTGTGCGAAGGGGAAATATTCAGCCTCAGCTTCAGCCGGGAACGCAGTCGTGTGCCTGGAAGAGCTCTTTGGGACGAATATTTCAGCTCTTGTTCTGACTTTGTTTATCTCTCATATACGACATAGCGTTCTTTAAGGGACACCAGACCAAGATAATATTACGTCTTTCCTGACGCGGGTCTTATAACATCAAGTGTTGGTTTCGCGAATAAATTTGCTATAGCCTACACTACATGACTCGAAAAAAAAAAGTAAAATCTTTTTCACAGAAACACGCGACTCGAGAAAGAAGCAATAGCAAACGTCTCCCAGTGCTTTGAATGCGCCTTTTTAATATGACACCTTTGGCGTATTACTGTCTAATTAATCATCGGAAAACCTTACTCTTCATTATAGACATTTAGTTTTCAGCAGGTACTCCTGCCTGTTCATCGTAGTTTAAACAATGGCGCTTTAACGTAACTTTCGGGTTCACGTGAGAATCGTGAAGTGGAAATGGGGAAATTACGCGACTTTATAAATTTAGAAAAAAAAAAAACTTGTTGCTCCAATCACGCTGTGAAGGCGGTTGGACAGCGAAGCTGTAAAACGGCACCCAATTACCCAATGCAACGTCACTTTAAAATGCACACACCAGGCTCTAGAAAGAGTGAAACCAGAGACGAGGTGACGCCAATGCTGTCGGGCAATTTTCCACTCGGGTTAGCATTCAGTTTTTAGCCTGGTGTTTATTGCTGACGACGACGCGCAAATTTCCTTGGATGGTAGAGGTATACAGCTTCGCTGTAAAACATGGTACAAAGCGGGCACCTTTTTTTCGGTGCCTTCGCGAGCAGGCTTTTTTTTTCCTCGGCCGATCTGCAGCTCCCATGGAACGCTTAGTGTTTAGTGATTGAGACATTTATTTTTAAGTATTCGTGTTTGCAATTATTTCTTTACTTGCAGGTTGAATCGAGCCGCTGTTATAGCCGATACGCTTTTTCAGTGGATGAGTGTCCGCGTAGTGTGATTTCGAGCCATGCACTAACACTAACGATAACAATTTCGCAATCAAGCCTTCATGACTGCTCCTGTGGTGAAACATTTGTGGAGAAAGAAAGTCGAAGAAAATAAGCTTCATTCTGCGCGGAGCCACTGCTTGGATTAAGAGCACGTATATCCGAACTATCCTTCGCAGTGGTGGTCACGGAACGGAGGGAAGCATACCCTGAAGTGCACTGAGGTTTCTTAACCATGTGCGAAGAGCTGAGCAGAGATTGTAGGCCGCACGATGAGGATGTTGAAAAACTGTACAGCAAAGGGCTCAATGCCGTGAAGGAATTCCACCCTGACGTTGATATGAGCTACCGAGGAGGCGTCATGCTAGAGTACCCACACGAGCTGTCATTGGAAGAAGCTCGGATCCTTCCACGCATGCTAAGCTGTAAGGAATCCGTGAAGAAGCTCAGGATAACCGAAACCTCTTTGAGCGCTCTGAGGGCCGCCTTCGACAAACTGGAAGACTGGGGGTCTCTGAAAGTACTAGAACTCCTGTATGTCGACTGTCAGGGGGAAGATTTCCACTTAGGCTTGTCTGGGGCTTTCAGAAAGCTCCGAGCCCTTGACCTGCGTTGTGAAAACATCCGCAGTACCTTCCACCGTACCTTCCGCAGTACCAACAGAGAGAAAACCAAATTTCCCGGTATTGTTGAAACCATCCTGCAGGGACTTAGAAAGCAGCGGACGCCGTAGAGTACTGAAGATCTATTGAAGATTTATGAAAAGCCGACGACTAATTTTTTAAATATGGTTTTTAAGGTAAGCAGAAACTTTTTGCAGCATAGAAATGCCAGTTTTGGATTAGGGGAAAAAACAGGCTTCTCATCTCAACTAGTGAACTGTGTACCTAAATTCTAAGAGTTAAATTTTTAACTATTACCAATACACACCTGATTACAACAGAGATTGGTAGTCAATCATAAGTAATAACGATGTCAGTTTTTAGAATTTCGAAAACGCGATTGCCCTCACATCTGTGGCTGGACATATTTTGGCCTACATCGTGCCAAAATGCATGCGCTTTTGAAAAGCTTGCAGGCAAAACAAACACTCCAGTGCACGCAACTATAGTCGAAAAGCAAAATTTTGTCGAGCCCCAGCGGCGAGGGTAACCGCGTTTTCGAAATTCTAAAAACTAATATGGCTATTACTAACGGCCTGCTACAAATCTCTAATTTCAACTACGTGGCTATCGCTAATAGTTATGATAGTTTTGACGTCCGAAAACACTAGTGTTACTTTTCCGCAAAAAGTTTTTCTTTACTTCAAAAACCCTACTTTTATAAATTAGTGATTTCCTTCCCTGAACACCTGGTATATATGAACCCGAACCACTTCTACTGCTGTTTCTTCATTAGTTAGCCGTTTCACCTTAGCTAACTATGTGACCTCCTTAACAACCAATTTTTCGCAACGTTCACATGTGTTCAAATTAAGGCAGAACAATATTTTATAAAAGCTCAGTCGTTCATAATATAATCAAATAATTTGTTCTCGCAGTTGTTTGAAAGTGAACTCACTGTTCTAAATAAAGCGCAATGTAAGAAAAAAGCAAGAGGAAAGATGAAATAGCTTGCCCCAGGTAAATATCTCCGTGGTGGCGCGTAATAAGAATGTCTAAAAATCGCACGGAACTTTGCATCGGAACTGAACCTAGCGCCAGCATTTGTAATGCGGTACGCTGCGGCGTAAATTGATGTGTCTTTTGAGGTACCACCGTTTTTCACTCACATTTTTTTATCTACACAGCTCGCATTTCGCGTCATGTGGTCAGCGCAAGGCGGATTTAAAGTGGTGGCGAAGGCTGGGCCGAAAAGTGGTTTAGCGCGACTGCAGCACAACCAGAGGATGGGGGGCAAAACACTCATATAAAGAAATGATAAAGCTACAAAATTGGAATGTAATCTGCCAATAGAAAAGAAAAATATATTAGCACCTTGTTTTATGATAGAGGTAAGTCATTTTATTAAAACCTGGCAAATTTTGTATTTTTGCAACACTCTTGACCTGCCCCCTATTCATGAGTGTGCGGTGCATTACAGCGCGTCTTTGCAGGCCTTGTTTCGATACCCGGCTAACCCGGCCACGCCAGTGTCTGGAAGTGTTGCTGCCTTTCTATGCTGCCCCTCCTTTACCAGTCACTTTCATTGCGTTCCCAATTGCACATTAACAAGGCCATAACTAGCAGGAACTCGAGCACATTTGACTGGCAAAGGTTGGGGCGCGCTGAAAGGCAGCAACCTTCGAGAGGTACGGGCTCGAAAACGCGGATTCTACAGAAAGACCGCTTTATAATTCGCGCCAAAGCATACGTATACGTGACGTCATTCTACGTCACGTTTGCGTAGTTTGCCCTCCAAAATCCAGGGGGCGCTGGAGTGCCCACGAGCCACCATTTTTTGGACCAATGGGCGTCTATGGAGCCTTCGCTACCAGTGTACATCTACCTTGGTCAGCGCAGGTAGTCAGCGGCTTGGAATTTTATCAGCTCCGCTTCTGGCGCCTTACACCTCTCGCGAGCAATCGGCAGTCGTGGGCGGTACCGGTGCCGCTGCGGCGTGCCTGCTGTACGGTTTGAGACTTTGACGCGAATCGACGTTGTTTCAGTCAGCATCATAACGACTTCTAGCAAACAAGAAGTGCTGTAAGTAGCACCCCGGACTTACTGCTCGCTTTTATGACATTTTTTTTTTATTCACGCAACTGGATGGGTGGAGTTCGTTATCGCGAGACAGGTTTTCTTCTGCGTCGTCTGCTCCTATAGCAGCGTAGTTGTAGCGTTCGTTTCTTCATCGCTGTTTTTGAGGTGTCGTATTATAAAATCTCTTTTACTAGTACTAGAAGGCAGCGTTGTGCCTGTTCTGTGGTGAAGAGACAGCTATTACCCGGGTTGTGAATTCCAGCATTTTTCCGTGGGTGTTCAGACGTTTTCTACTTGTGGCTTCGTAACACTTAGTGCGGATCGCCGCCGGATCGATCAAGCAGCCTTGTTTTGCGCCTCATCTCACCACTGCGATTACTTCGGCGCTGGCGTAGAGTTCGATGCCAGCCGATGGCTGTGTATGGGCGCCAAATTCAACGCTGTATAACCCGCTTTTTAGAAGCATGACGCAATGGAAGTGCTCAGAATTACTTTGTGTGGAAACATCTACGTTAACAGAACTGTTTTATTGCCAGTTGCAACGGCGCGCGACTCAAAGGTTGTGGCCTCACATCATGGAGTGAACCTGCTCGTCTTAGCCGGTGAGGTATTAGCTGCAGAAAAAGAGAGAAAGGAAATCAAATATGTGTACTCCAGCAGCCGAAAGACTGGCTTAGTGAACAGTGATGCCAGCGGAGGTTAAAGAAATTTTCTCGGATAAGAGGGCTTCTTCTCGAGTTGGACAGGGGGTTCGCTATGGCTTCAGTCAGGAGTGAGCACAATGAAATAGTACAGGCATGATATCCAAAAACGAAACACAAAAACTATTTCGTACACGGACTTTTATTAAATTATCAACGCATGATTCAACACTGGAACTATCAAAAATATAGTTTGGTAATTTTTCCCTCTTCGTTATGGTTCTAGGATAAAGTTTAAATTCGAATGTATTGAGCAGCGCGCGATATTCCCAGATCATTTTCCCGTTATCAAAACGTGCGCTTGACTGCAGGTTTTCGGGGGAATGCGGTAGCGCCTGTTAAGTTATGTCAAGTTATTATTTAGAAAATACAGATATTTTTAGCTGCTTTCGGGACGTCCTGCTTGAAGTGTACCAACGCCAGATAATTCATCATATCGGTCACGCTTTGAGCTCGTAAAGAGCAGTCGCGCAAACATATTATCGCAATTGTTTGAGCAATTTCTGGGTTGGCAATATTTTCCATGTGAAATGGCCCCACAAGCACGAAGCGTGTTCTAGACATGGCCAGACCAACGCTTTATATGCTTCCTTGCAGAGGGACTTTTCAAAGCTTCCGTCAGACAAACCAGAGATACTTGAGAGCTTTTCTGCAGATTGTATTTTTCTTATTCACCGAACTCAAACTGTTTGGAGCAATAACTCCGAAACACTTAACACCCGGTCATTTCCCGAGTAATATGCCATCTACAGAATAAGAAGGTTTCCCTGCGTATACGGAAGACCAGCCATATATATATACACCGACGTTAAAGGACGTGTTGCATTTCTTGCAGCAACCCGAAATTTTTGCGAGGTTTTTCATGAGCCTAATTTTGTCCTCTACCGTTTTTTACCAGGTCACCAGATCGCAGTCGTTTGCGAAAAGCTTCATCTTAAACTCAGTGCTCATGCCATGTACTATATTTTCAACATCAGTGGCACCCCTGATGTGATTTGGGGAGATACGTCGCACGTATGCATTTGTGTGTATTATGGAAATCCCGTGTGTTTATATGCACGTACACTTATACGTGAAGTTGCTCAAAAGTTCCCAGACTGCCGGAACACACAAAGGGTAAGTGAGAGAAGATGGAGCCTACCGGGGCAACCAGCTGTGTGAATATGCATGTCACTTTGTAACCAAATTGTTTCAGTGTGCAAGAAACCCTCACCCGCCGCGGTGGCTCAGTGGTTAGGGCGCTCGTCGACTGAGCCGGAGTACCCGGGTTCGAACCCGACTTCGGCGACCATGTTTCGATGGAGGCGAAACGTAAAAGGCGCCCGTGTGCTGTGCGATGTCAGTGCACGTTAAAGATCCCCAGGTGGTCGAAATTATTCCGGAGAACCCCGGGCACTACGGCACATCTTTCTTCTTTCTTCTTGCAAACCCATATTCATCCGTTCCTTTACGGCGCGTTTCAGGTGTCCACCGAGATGCGAGACAATTACTGCGAGATTTCCTTTCCTGAACACCAATTTTCAAGCTTTCAACAAATCCCCCGCAGTTACGCGTGTAGCAGTTCCATGCATGGCGACAGGCGCTGTGAAGTAAGCCACTGATGCACGTGTGTTGGGCAAATGGCGATGTAAATAAGGATGGCATGCGTTTACCTTACGAAAGGACGCTGTACAAGTGATATCGCTCCCTTTGTAATGCTTTAGTTAAACAGGACATTGTTATACACGCCGTGCATGTTAATGCTTCTTTAGCTCCTTTGGTTACCTCAGCTGTTGACCTGCGGTTGTACGCGCTTCCCCCCCCCCCCCCCCCCCACACGCAAGCACGCACGCACGCACGCACTTGGACAATAAACCCCTATAAAACAGACAGACCACTGCAGTGATACCTGATTCTGACCGCGATTTTATGACACCCGCGTGTTTCGCACGGGAGCTATGTTATATAACTGTACTGTTTTTCCTCTGATAATAGTGTATACGTTTATTTCTTTCTTTGCAGGAAGAATCGAGCCTCTCTTTCAGCACACGCACATCTTCAGCAGATCGAGAACAGCATCGGCTCGCTTAATTAAGAGGGGCGGTCAAAGAGTTATCGAGCTCCATTTCGAGGCCTCCAGTAAGTACTCAGCGTAACGAGTTCCCGAGTCAAGTCCTGTGAGCCTGTTCCTGAGGTTGGACCTCCGTGAGGAAGCGAAGTCGAAGGACATAAGGAACATTTTCAACGGATTCGTGCTTCACTGATTTCCATTTATACTGATTAACAGGGTACGAACTCGCAGGTGTTGGAAGGATGTCCGAAGGATCAGGCAAAGATTGCAAGCCACAAGAAGCGGCTGTTGAGAAGTTACTCAACGATGGGCTTCACGCTATGAAGGAATTCAATCCTGACGCTGATCCGAGTTACCGTGGGGGCGTCGCGCTCGAATACCATAACAAGCTGTCCGTGGAAGAGGCTGGCTTACTTCCTCTCATGCTAAGCACAAAGACATCCGTGAAGAAGATCTGCATATGGGAGATGCCACTGAGCGCATTCAGGGCCGCCTTTGACAAACTGCAAGACTGGGGGTCTCTGGAAGAACTACAAATTCTTAACATCGACTGCGATGTCGAAGACTTCGACATTGACCTCTCCGGAGCATTCAAAAAGCTGAGAGTCCTGGACTTGCATTGCGAAAAGATGAGCAGCAGCTTTGCTGTCTACATTGCAAACTGCCTGCGCGAGAGCGGGTCCCTCCAGGAGTTTAGTCTGTGGTACGCCTGTGGGGGCGACGAGGGAGCCGCACTGATGGCAGATGCTTTGAAGGTAAACAACACACTGAAGAAATTCACGCTCTCGGAGCTAACGCTTACGTCACAGACTTTGATCGCCTTCGCGGAAGCGCTTGTAGTCAACACGACGTTAGAAATGGTGGATCTCTTCGATACATGTCCCATCGACAAGGAGCAGGTGTCGTTCTTGTTCGAGAAAGACCTCTACACCGACGTGTTCAAGAGGATTCGGATCTTGTGGCAGCAAGACGTTCTGCCGGAGCTGATAAGGCTTCTTCGTGAAGACAGGCACTGTTCTGAGCTCTCCGTCAGCGTCACCCCGTCGGTGGACAAGGACCTTCTGCGGGAGTTCTTCGACGCCGTGGCTTCAAACACAACTCTGCGCTTGCTTCATTTCTACCCGAGCGACGACTGCTTCGAGGAACTTGCTGATGGCATCGCTTACGTCATTGAGCGGACGGTTACGCTGAAGGAAATTCAGAACCTCATGCATGTTGCAATGGGGAGCGAGCAACGACTGGTCCGGATGCTCGAGGCTCTTAAAGTAAACCGTTCCGTTGTGAACTTTACCACGTATTCGAAATTGCTGACGCCTGAAATAGCAACGTCTCTGTCCGAACTGCTAGCTGTGAATGATTCTCTGACAGATGTGTCTGTCTGTGAATACTGGGGGATCAGACCGGAGGAAGTGGAAACCATCCTCGGAGGGCTGAGGAAGAACTACACCCTAACACACATCATGGTTTCCTGGGATGGGAATGACGAGGCGCAAAAAGCATTGGACGAGATGAAAGAGCTGCTGAAAAGGAACGCTCGTCTACTGGACCAGGCTGTCAAGTTTGTGACTGGCGACTGCAACGATACCGAAGCCGCAGATGCGTTCAACAAACTTCGGTCCAGCGCTAGTTTGGTGAACAGGTTGAAAGAGCTCACCGGGAAGACAGCCGAAGCTGTGCTTTGCGACTTGGAGTCAGCTCTTGCTAGGCTGTCTGTATGAGGAGCTTTTTCTCTTAAAAGGGACCATGACATGGTGGTTCACGGCAATGCAGTTCTGTGCTCCTGTAAATAAATGGAGAGTCTGTGATTACATTTCCAATTTTTTAGTGCCCTGAACGCGCTGTTCATCCACCCCCCACCCCCCCAAAAAAACATCGATGGAAATTTGGACTGGGAAGCTCCTCCCACCGACAACGAAAGTGGTATTGGAATGCGGGCGTGACGTTACAAGGGCATATAGGGTGCAGCGTCGTCTGTAATTCCCACTACGAAATCAAAGGACATTCCTGTCCTGTCACATGCATTCTCGTGACTTATTAACAACAAGCTGCTGCGCAAAAGTTAACAGCATAGTATGGAAACATATGTTTCCATAGGCCGGGCTGCACTTGTCAGATGTGATGCTGAAGGTCAGTCCACCGGTCAGCAAGCATATCGTTATGCACTAGTAGTCTGAATTGCCGCGTAGTTTCTTGGAGCGTTTTATATAGTGGTCGTTGTTTAGTTTTTTCTGTTCATTATTACGGCTGTAATCCTTGTAGAAAGTGTGACAATTGTAAGAAATATTTGTCATGCGTGCTGGAGGGATAAACATTGCTAACTAGAGTGACAAAAAACAAAGTTAAAGATGACTACCGCTTATCCGCTAGCCTCACCGCTTCCCCCTTGTCAAGGCATTTTCTATGGAGATAAGCAAAGACAATAATTAGAAATTAAATCATCGTTGTAGCAGACAGATCGTCACGGGAAGCTAAATGTACGCGGAAAGCATTCTTGGGCTTTGTTTATACACACAATGCAAAATAAAAGCATGCTGTATGAAGCGATCTGGTTGTGCAAGAAGGTGTTCCAACTCCGGCTACGCCGACGCTCAACGCATGGAACGGGCGATTAACAGCTGGGCTGTAAAACATCCGCATGCCATCTGGAGCATGCCAGGCTAACTACCAGGCACACCTCAGCTGTGCTCATTAAAGTGTATCTCTCTCTCTCTCTCTTGACCTGAGTGCAAGGAACTTACGTAAACTGGTGTGGGATTGTGAGTCAACATCGTCATCAACATTTGTGTTCAGAAGCTTCTATCCCGCCATTAGCCTCACAGTCTGAGCAGTCTCCACCAAGTGGCGTATTCGCGGCAGTGCCCTATTCTTAATATTTTCCATGTATAAACTGACGCAGTATGCACTTTCTCAGGGAGGGAAATGGCTCGATGCTTGCACATCAAGAGTACCTTATGATACTGCTTTATGCTAACGTCAATCAAATGTATCGAATTCACTAATACAGGTTTCCGATAACACAGGGCCCATTTTGTTGGTAACATGATGGAAGGTAGTTAATGAAAAAAAGACAACTGAAATAAATGGCATCCAATGTGATGAAAATGAATTCCAAAATACGAAGCGCACAAGAAGACATAGAGATTGGAAGGGGCCCTGACTGGCACCTTCAACCTCAATTCAACCACAGAGAGGCAATATACAAAGTACTGTGCGTTTCGTAACAGCACTAACTAAATGAAAGGTACAGAATAAGGAACGCTGCAACCCCGAATGATATTTGGACTCGAGTTCTTTGGCATACGTTTGTATGGACGCATGGCTGCAGCGCTGTGTATTATGTGCATGATATTTTGAGACTACCTTGGGAATTTTTGCAGCGCTCTGAATGGCATGGAGATGAAGGAAAAATTATTGTTTGTGGAAGACGTGCTCCTCTAATGGGGTTTCCAGTGTGCCGCTTAGAAACGTAAAAACGTGAAAAGCTGGCGTTTTTCTGTTCTTTGGCGGCAAGAAATGAAGGCAGAAGCCATTGACATCGGTGTTATGCGCCCATTAAATTGAACAGCGTGACGATTTTTGTTTCGTTCGCTAAAATGTTTTCCTTGTACGAGTTAATGGCTGTAAATGGTGGTGTGATGCGCGCCTCCATTTGCGAACATTTATTGAGTTCTTTGCTGGGCAGTTTCGTTCAGGGTTGTTGCAAAGTCATTTGTTTCTTTTAAACATGCAACAACGGGAAAAAATAGAAGAAACATGCAGTATTGCGGCGTTTTCAGAAATAGAGTACTTCCGTGGATGATCATCAAAAAATACGAACACGTAAATAATTTTGTATCGGAAGCGTCCGTAGCGCAGCGTATGACATAGCGGCACACTGCGGCGTAAATTGAAACGTGTCTGGCTCTACTACTCACTTAAATGTATGCCTAAGCTCAGCGCCGTTCCACAACATTATCGGCTCGGTATTTGCCGCCTTTCACCAGTGGCGAGCAATCTGAGCGTGTGGGCGGTCCCGATAGCTTGATCGGCTGACCGAGGGGGCCGAGAGCTTTCAGTGTCATTGTGGCGGGCCCACTCTACGGCTGCAAACTTCGAGGCGAACTGAACTCGTTTCAGTCAACGTAGAAACGACTTGGGCAAATAAGAAGTTGCGTAAGTAGCACGTTGGGCTTACTGCACGCTTGATGCTTGTAGTACCTTGTAAACAGATTGTTTCATCCTTTAAACTAGATAAGCACCGTATACATGCCGAACGACGCGTTTCCTTGGGCGTCGTCTGCTCTTATAGCAGCGCGCTTTGGTGTGTCGTTCATTGCTCCTCTGTTACTGCTTTTGTGGACATACGTGTCATCAATAATAGAAGACAGTGCCGAGTCTGATTTCTGGTGGAGAAATGGTTTTTTTTTTCTTCACGTATAGGCTCCGGCATTTCTCCGTCTCGCTTTAGGCGTTGCCCTGACCTTGCGTAATGACTTGCCTAAAGTTTAATACTACTGCTGTCCGACTCCTCGAGACCCGTAGTTATTAGGGCATCACTACGCCGCTATGGTTACCGGCGGCGCTGCATACGGTATTGATCTATCCATACCCGCGCCAAATTTAAAGTTGTGAAAGTTGCTTGCTGGAATTTGTGCTCTGGTGGAATATTCAGCGTCAGCTTCAGTCGGAAACGCAGTCGTGTGCCTGGAAGAGCTCTTTGAGACGAATATTTCAGCTCTTGTTCTGACTTTGTTTATCTCTCATATAAGACATAGCGTTCTTTAAGGAACACCAGATCGAGATGATTAATAAGAGGTCCTTTCCTGAGGCGGGCCTTATATCATGATGTCTTTGTTTCGCGCATAAATTTGCTATAGTCTAAAGTACGACTTGAAAAAAATAAAACGTACGGTCTCGTTAACAGAAACACGCGACTCGAAAAATAAGCAATAGCAAACGTCTCCCAGCACGTTGAATGCGCCTTTTTAATATTACACCTTTAATGTATATTACTGTCTTAATTAATCATCGGTTAAGCTTACTTGTTATTATAGTCATTTAGTTTTCAGCAGGTACTCCGCCCTGTTCACCGTAGATTGCACAGTGGGTTTTAACGTGACTTTTTGGTTCACGTGACAATCGTGCGGTGGAAATAAAGGTCTTTCGCGATTTTATAAATTTAGAAAAAAGTGTGGTACAAAGCGGGCACCTTGTTTTCGGGACCTTCGCGTGCAGGCGTTTTTCCTCAGCCAATATGCAGCTCCCATGTGCCCTATGCGACGCTTAGGTTTAATGACTTCGACGTTTATTTCTAAGTATTCGTGTTTGTATTTATTTCTTTACTTGCAGGTTGAATCCAGCCGCTGTTACAGCCGATACGCTTTTTCAGCGGATGAGTGTCCTCGTCGTGTGATTTCGAGCCGTCCACTAACACCAACGATAACAATTTCACAATCAAGCCTTCATACCTCCTCCTGTGGTGAAACATTTGTGGAGAAGGAAAGTCGATCCAGATAAGCCTCATCCTGCGCGGAGCCGTTGCTTGAATCAAGAGCACGTATATCCGAGCTATCCATCCAAGTGGTTGTCACGCAACGAAGGGAAGCATCCCTGAAGTGCACTGAGGTTTCTTAACCATGTCCGAAGAACTGAGCAGAGATTGTAGGCCGCACGATGAGGATGTTGAAAAACTGTTCAACAAAGGGCTCAATGCCGTGAAGGAATTCCACCCTGACATTGATATGAGCTACCGAGGAGGCGTCATGCTAGAGTACCCACACGAGCTGTCACTGGAAGAAGCTCGGATCCTTCCACGCATGCTAAGCTGTAAGGAATCCGTGAAGAAGCTCAGGATAACCGAAATCTCTTTGAACGCTCTGAGGGCCGCCTTCGACAAACTGGAAGACTGGGGGTCTCTGGAAGTACTAGAACTCCTGTATGTCGACTGTCACGGTGAAAATTTCCACTTAGACTTATCTGGGGCTTTCAGAAAGCTCCGATCCCTTGACTTGCGGTGTGAAAACATCCGCAGTACCTTCGCTCGGAACATTGCAGGCTATCTGAGAGGGAACAAGTCCCTTCAGGAACTGAGTCTTTGGGAGTCCTGCGGTGGCGATGAAGGTGCCTCGGCGATCGCCGATGCATTGACAATGAACGACACGTTGAAGAGGTTCAAAGTGGTGGGGGATAAACTGAGCTCAAAGACTTTAGTGGCTTTTGTGAAGACGCTGGCAGTGAACTCGACGCTGGAGCTTGTGGATCTTTTCGACACAATTTCCATAGAGAAGGAGCAGGTGTCGCTACTTCAGGACACGCCCGCGGAAGTCCTTAAGAGGCTGTACATCCTTTGGTCTGAAGAGCTGCTGCCGCTGGTCACGAGGCTGCTTCGTGAAAACAGGCACTGTTCTGAGCTCTCCGTCAGCGTCACCCCCTCGGTGGACAAGGACCTTCTGCGGGAGTTTTTCGACGCCGTAGCTTCAAACACAACTCTGCGCTTGCTTCATTTCTACCCGAGCGACAACTGCTTCGAGGAACTTGCAGATGACATCGCTTACGTCACTGAGCGGACGGTTACGCTGAAGGAGATTCAGAACCTCATGCATGTTGCAATGGGGAGCGAGCAACAACTGGTCCGGATGCTCGAGGCTCTTAAAGTAAACCGTTCCGTGGTGAGCTTTACCACTTACGCGGAATTGCTGACGCCTGAAATAGCAACGTCTCTGTCCGAGCTGCTAACTGTGAATGATTCTCTGACAGATGTGTCGGTCTGTGAATACTGGGGGATCAGACCAGAGGAAGTCGAAACCATCCTCGGAGGGCTGAGGAAGAACTACACCCTAACACGCATCATGGTTTCCTGGGATGGGAATGACGAGGCTCAAAAAGCATTGGACGAGATGGAACAGCTGCTGAAAAGGAACGCTCGTCTACTGGACCAGGCTGTCAAGTTTGTGACTGGCGACTGCAACGATACCGAAGCCGCAGATGCGTTCAACAAATTGCGGTCCAGCGCTAGTTTGGTGAACAGGTTGAAAGAGCTCACCGGGAAGACAGCCGAAGCTGTGCTTTGCGACTTGGAGGCAGCGCTTGCTAGGCTGTCTGTATGAAGAGCTTGAAGAGCTATGAAGAGAAAAGGGCAATGACATTGTGGTTCAACGCAATGCAGTTTTGTACTCCTGTAAATAAAAGAAGGGACTGTGAATTGGTTAAAGAGAGTCGCATGCATTCAGATGGTACTGCGCTCTAAACACAAAGAAACCACTCTAATAATCTTTGCGTTGACTCGGACAAAAATTTGAGCTTTTATAAGTAAAAAAAAAAAACGAAATACACGTGTCGCCATCACCGGTTGATTTCGCAAGTAAATTGCTTGCGTCTGCAACGAATTTTTGGGGGATCCCAGAGGCCATACTACACCGTCATTCACATCAAAATGGTGACAAGGAGTCCTTGTCAGCGTAGATGCCGCGAGTTTGAATCGAGAGGGGGTGCAAGTTTCAAATCCAGTTTTCTCAGGCATAAATGCGTCTTTTTATGTTTTAAACAAACGTGAACATGCCGAGAAAAACTGACCGATAATCATATTTCACTGACAAAGAGCAGGTGGATGGAGTTGTTTTCATTGTCCCTATAATATCGAAGTTTGCAGAAGTTCCCCGCAAAACGGTAATCTGGCCTGCAAGGCAGTTTATTTTCTATCTTACGATAGCATGCGAAATGATGCCGCGTATTGTCCTGAGTATCACTTGTTTTTTCTCAAAAGTCGAAAACTTGCGCTTTATGGCACCCTTTGCTTCTCAACACGGGTTAGGAGAATGGAAACGTTGATCAATAAAACGGTGCGGATGCCAAACGAAAAGGGCGCTGTCATATTTGTGCGCCGCAGTTGGCGAGTGCGAGTGGCGCCATCTGGTTAACAGCGGTGGTGAAAAGTGGACGCAGCTCTCTGGTTCGGTTTGCAGTGAGCGAGGCGAGCGGCAAGGTATTTCTTCCGAAGGCGGAATCAAACATCGCTAATTATGGATGACTCGACCTACTGCTGTGTTTACTAATCTCATAACAGTTATAAAACACTGCAGATAATAAGGTACCGAAAATAAGATTTAATCGCTCTCAACGCGTAGATCATGCATGCTTGAGCATGCACAGACGGCCTGCCAGAAAGAGTCGTGTGAAACTAAAGTCATGAATGTGAACTGGGAAGGGCTTTAGAATGGCTGAGGTGTTTTTAATGTGACATTAGTGGTAGGAGTCTTAGGAATTGCTTTGCGTAGAGGCTACGGATGTGCCAAGTGAGTAAACATGCTGGGAAGCATGTGCCGCGGCTGCGTGACAATCGTGCTAGTTCGCAAAAACGGTGATAAAATACCCGTCGCTAATGGGATGAAGGAATGCAGTCCATTCTTTAAGCGTGTTGCATATGCGCGCCAATTTGCGGAGTATTATTCATTGGTGAAGGTTTGCAGTATTCGAAATGAATGTCAGCATGGTGTGTGATTAGGAAGTCACTTGAAAATTCAAGGCGCTGGTTGGGTTAATTAAACTCCACAGCTGTCGGGACTCTTTTCTATCTATCTTAGTAATTTTCCCACATAAAAGAGGCAGTCAGCACACGAGTGTATATGGTTTCATAGCCTGCTCCTTTCCTGTGCTCCGAGCGTAACCATTCTAGCTTGCGTGATGTCACCACAGTGATAAATGCAGCCTATATAAGAAGAGCACCGATAACAGTTTTTTTTTTAGTAATACATGAATCATCACTTTAAAGAGCGCTACTTCAACACTTGCAACATCCGTGCATTAGGTTTTGCCGTGTGAGGAAATGTAGAACAAAGGTGTCCAGGCAGAGTTCAGTCCTTATCTCGCCTCAGCTACGTGACGAATTCCGGCTCTATTGTCAAACACTGCGACAACAGCCCTCTTTATCATCTCGGTCTGAGCCGCAGAAAAATACGCCCCAACTTTTGCTGGCAGCGTGCGCCCGGTCGAAGGCAGGCATAGCTAGGGAAATAAACGGTGACTGTTTAAACGAACTCACGAAAATAAAGTAGGGGCCGTTTTGATGATCGCCTTGCTAATATAATGCATGTTACGCAGTTTATTTTCTATCTTACGCTAGCATGCGAAATGAAATTGACGCGTCAAATATACGTCTAGCGAAAGAAATTGCCAAGTGGTAGTGCACCGAGAAGTTTAATAATTGGTTTTTTTGGGGAAAGGAAATGGCGCAGTATCTGTCTCATATATCGTTGGACACCTGAACCGCGCCGTAAGAGAAGGGATAAAGGAGGGAGTGAAAGAAGAAAGGAAGAAGAGATGCCGTAGTGGAGGGCTCCGGAATAATTTCGACCACCTGGGGATCTTTAACGTGCACTGACATCGCACAGCACACGGGCGCCTCAGCGTTTTTCCTCCATAAAAACGCAGCCGCCGCGGTCGGGTTCGAACCCGGGAACTCCGGATCAGTAGTCCAGCGCCCTAACCACTGAGCCACCGCGGCGGGGCCGAGAAGTTGCCAAAAATGGCTTTCAGCCTACATTCCAAGCAACTTTTCTTTTTAGCCGCAAACGATGCAAGCGCGACATTTCATATAGCGGTAAGCTGACGCGTCAAATTTTTTGGTTATCTTCAGTGCCGTTGCAGCGTTTTGTGCCCTCTGGTACGAGTTTTATTTTCAGAGAAAACCCCTCGCGCGGGGTTGAATGTCAGCTTGTAACTTTGTCATCACTGTTTCGCTCACCTTTCACAACTTGCGAACAATGTGCATCCGTGTGCCACATGTCAGTATTTTGATTGATCCCAAGGCTATCTGGTTGTTTTGGTGAGCTTGGAGTTTTCTCATCTCGAAGCGAGCTGTAGTCGTCCCAGCGAACTGCATTATCGGCTCGGCCAAGCGAAGAAATTAGGTAATGTGTGGAACCTACTGCACGCATTTAGTACTCCGCTTTATTGCTTCAGACAGAGAAGTCAACCATGGTAGGTGATGCGTGGCGCGTCACGTCCTTCATCGTCTGCTCCCGCGCCACGTTATCCTCACGCTTTCGTTTATCGCACTAGCATTGTTTAAGATCTGATTTATTAGTATTAGCAGCTAGACTTTAACTACATTTCTAGTACTGAGACGACAGTGTTCCTAGCTCTGTACCACTGCGTTTCTTCGTTGTGATTGAGCCACCGCCTTCGATATGCCCACCGCAAACAGAGTTAGTACTTCTATTTGCCCGATCGAGTGGCATCACTGTGCGGCACGCCGCCGCTATGTTCGTGTGGCGCTGCTGTAAACTCTGGTCACCAGGTGCAGGCGCGAAATTCAATTAGACGAACGCTTGAGGATAGGTAAACTGGCTGGCGTTGATACCAGCATATTCAGGGGCGACATTCGGCGCATCATCGGTTCCTGTGGCACGCTGTCACACGCCTTTTCGACGTCTACGAAGCATGCGACCAGGTCCTGCGACTCCTTCCGCGCCAGCTCAGTTATATGTCCAGGGAGAAAAGGTTGTCTTCCGTACGACGATTAGCCCTGAAAATTGAAAGTTGGGTTTTGGGGGAACGAAACGGCGCGGTATCTGTCTCACATCTCGGTGGACACCTGAAACGATCCGTAAGGGAAGGGATAAAGGATAGCGACTGAGCGAAGAAAGGAAGAGAGAGGTGCCGTAGTGGAGGGCTCCGGAATAATTTCGACCACCTGGGGATCTTTAACGTGCACTGACATCGCACAGCACACGGGCGCCTTTGCGTTTCACCTCCATCGAAACGCGGCCGCCGCGGTCGGGTTCGAACCTGGGTACTCCCGTTCTAGCTCTGTCGGCTCCCCAGACTCTACGCCCAAACACTCATCAAGCGGCTTGGGCACCACTTGCGCCATCTGTAGAGCAGCAGAGGAGGCAATTGGTCACGTGGCCCTAGAGTTCTGTGGGATATCCCCATCTCGGAGACACCGACTCTACCGGCTGCTCTGGGTTTCGGCGAGATAAAGCCAATCATAAAGTCAAAAATTAGCTGTGGTTTAACTACTGCTGAACCTGGTTCGCGATTAGAGAGCGAAAGTAGTGATGCATCGGGCAACTAGACGCGACTTGGCGTCTGTAACGTTGAGTGCGATCCGCACACTGGATAGGCAGCGCGCCCACCCTGCTACCCTGCCAGGTGACAGTTAAGTTAATGGCTGATCGCGAGAGGTCGCTCACCTTATATATTCCCCCCTGACTGACGTCACAAGGGCAGTTTCCATCGCGCGTCACGCGATTGTCACGATTCGACCGCCCTCTACCGGTGGATCGAAAGGTCAAAAGTCAAGGTCAAAGGTCAAGTGGTGCAACATCATGGTGGACCACATATGATAAGGCCTATAGCCACACTTGACCTTTGGTTCACTTGATGGTCAATCAGCAATGCAGGTTCAGCAGTAATTAAACTGCAGCTAATTTTTTAATTGGTGCACCGCAAAGTAAATTTATTAGTCATGTGATATTTTTTTATTGACCTTATAGTTTCAGTTTCCCCTTTTTTCCCCTAACTGCAGCCACCTTTCGATGGAGGCGAAACGCATCATCATCAGCCTGATGTACACCCAGTGCAGGGCAAAGGCCTCTCCCGTATCTCTCCAATTAACCCTGTTCTTTGCCAGCTGTGCCCACCGTATATGCCCGCAAACTTCTTAATCTCATTCGCCGACGTAACTTTCTGCCGTCGCCTGCTACGCTTGCCTTCTCTTGGAATCCACTCTGCTACCCTTAACGACCAACGGTTATCTTGCCTTCGCATTACATGCCATGCCCAAGCCCATTTCTTCCTCTTGGTTTCGACTAGGATGTCATTAACCCGCATTTATTCCCTCACCCACTCTGCGAACTTCTGGTCTCTTAACGTTACACCCATAATTTTTCTTTCCATAGCTCGCTGCATTGTCCTTAACTTGAGCTCAACCCTTTTTTTTAGCCTCCACATCTCTGCCCCGTAGGTGAGCACCGGTAAGATACAGCTCTTGTATACTTTTCTCTTCAGGGATATTGGTGAACTTCCATTCAGGATCTGAGAGAACTTGCCATATGTGCTCCACCGCATTCTTATAACTCTAGTTATTTCCCTCTCATGATTTGGATCAGCTGTCACTACCTGCCTTTTACCACTTCCAGCACCTTACTACCAATTGTGAACTGCTGTTTCTTTGCTAGACTGTTGAACATTGCTTTGGTTTTCTGCATGTTAATTTCTAAACCCACCGTTCTGCAAAAAAAAAGTTGTGAAATGCTTTTGTTTGATTTTTTCTTTGTGTATTTAATTCCTACAATAGTCTGTTGCTTTGTAGCCGAGTTTGAATATGTGTGCATTTGTGTCTATACTTGTGTGTTTGATGTTGTTATGAAGTTTCGGAGGCAGATTGCTTTTTTTTGGGGGTGCCTTAGCCATTGTTCTGTTGCTTATAGTGGTCAGCAATGAGAGGTGATGTATGGCTGTACATGTTGATGTTCATAGTTTAAGATTTGATAATCTTGATGGGAGGTGTCATTTAAGTTAGGAACTATTAGCTTGAAGAAATGTACGTCTACCTGAGAACAGATAGAGTAATGCACATAATATTAAATGAGCATACACTCCAGAATTATGTTTATATTTCCTCCTTTTTAATGTTGAGTAAGGTAGTGTACATGGATCACCATGTGGTCATCACCATCCGGACTTTGCCCATTGCAGGGCTAAGGCCTCTCCCATACCTCTTCAGTTAACACTGTGGTATTCACCTACAACTGCTAAATAAATAATAGTTGCAGTTTTTCTCTTATTTGTTTTTGCTTTTGAATAGCTGGACAAATGCTGTGATGTCAGAGTTGAGCATAGCTAACTTGAGCATAAAAAATCAGCAGCATAACTGCTACTCCTTTATTCGTTGTCATTCCGGCTCTTGGGGCAGCCTGACTTTGCATTTTATTGAATGAAATGAGGTGGTGATTGCCAGCATTTTTTTTGGTACCTCGTGACATCCACTAAATACATGTTTAAACCGCAAGACCATTAGAGAAAAAATTCATTATAAAATATTTTCCAGCCTCAGGAAAACATCATGCAGTCCCCTGTGTGCACTTATGTATTAAGCATCATTGCAAAGGAAGAAACATACAACCAAAAGTTTGGTATTAAACTTCGTGAAGCTTCTGTGCAGACACGCATGGGGTCTGCTGTATATTAATATCTCAAACCATAGCTAATGGTTTTTGTATTGCTTCCAATCGTACATTTCTATATTGCTTTTAGTAGGGGCTTGTTTTTTAGCACTCCTCCTAGCTTTAAGGCTGCCACCTGCAATGCTGTGCTTATTGGAGGATGTCAACTGTCCTCACCAAAATCACTGTCACAATAATTCTAATTAGCTACCATCATTACATTAGTTTTGGTGCTGGAATCATTGCAAAAACATAAATCAGACAGAATTCTTTAGCTACCTTTAATGCTAAAACATTTTCTTTGCAGTAGCAGTAACATTTATTCTTGCAATAATCTAGCATCAGTATTGTGAGGGCAGCATTTTCATTTTGCTGTCCATATGCAATCGTTTCAGAAGTAGCATGTGCTGTACTTATTCATTTCATTTTGTTCCCGTATTTTCCGCTCCATTTTTTTGTTGGCAGATAATGTATCACTTGCCCATCAGACTGTCAGTAATGCAGACAGTTGATGTAGTTGATAAGACATGTTTGAAAACAATGTAGAAACACGGGGTAATGTAGAGGGCTGAAAAATTAAGTGCAACCTTGCCTGTGAGCTGCGTCGGAAAGCCTTGCAGCTAAGGAAAAGGAATAAATGCACGTGCCCAGTAACGCACTGAGGAAGTACTTCTGACGGTGCTAAAGAGAATCCATAGAGGAAAGTAAATCGATGCTGATAATTTAATGGAGTACAGCAGGCATCTGCAGAAGTCGTCACTGAACGAAGGGAGGAGAATAAAATCAGTCCTTCGGTCATTCAACAGCAGCAGCAGTTGTGTTTGGCCCAGAAACTGTTTAATGTGAAGAGCAAGAGATGCCATGCTGATGCTTGTGTTGGATCTGGTCACTGATGCTTCAGGAATCTGTCGACGGCGCACCCAGTTACCGAAGTGCCACTGGGCAATGGGTGATATCCACACTGCATTGGAAAGATAGGTGCATGCTTTGATTAAAATTCAAGGATGCTGTATGTTCCTCCAGCCATATGTATAAACAGCATCTTGCCTGGCCTATATATATATACATCCACAAATGATACTTTTTCTACACCCCACCTACAATGCAGACTATGAGGGTGCAGTGTTTGCCATCACGTGCGGTGTTTCGGCTGAGTGACAGGAGGCAAATGTGCACAAACCAGGCAATTTGCAGGGCTACATGATAAAAACATTCACTTTACACTTCTTTGGTACTTTTTTACATTGTGTGACATTGTGAACTCTCTCATTTGTGCACATTTTGCAGTGGTTGCCTAGCCAAAAGGCTGTTTGACGCAGCACTCACTGCACCTGACCAGTGTTCTGCACTCTGGGTAGAGTATATAAAACACCTTTGAGTTTGAACCTAACTAACAAACATTTCATTTGTGCACAAAGTGTGTCCTGTGACCCAACTGCTTTACCATGAATGACTCGTCATGTATTCTTCCATTCGTCACATGCTGATTCCTTTTTTTTTTTTAAAACAGCATTCACCAAAAAGCATCTCGGTCTGCAGTGTTCACTGCTGTGCTGTATTGTGAAATCTCCATTGGCCCTGCCAGCCTGTTCATGTAATGGAGCACTCGAAGCATCACTTTTCTTTATTAATGGGAAAGGATATTTCTTGCCTTACGGATGGCGTGACCACGAGATATGGACACAAGATGTGTACACAGGAAAACGATGATAAGAATGATGTTAAGTTATGATAAACAGGTAATTAACAGGTAATAGTTAATGAAATGCAATAATTCTTGAAATAAAATACTAACATGCAATTAATAACTAATAGAGTGACAGCAATAATGGTTAGCAACAATAATAGTCAGTGGTAGTAATAGTTAGCAACAGTAATAGTGGCAGTAACAGTGACACTAATAGTGACAGTAGTAGTGGTAGTACTAATGGTTAATGATAGTAATAGATCTAGTAATAGTCAGTTACAGTACTAGTGGGTGTACAGTGACAGTAATAATACTTAATGGTAGTAATAGTTAATGATAGTGGCGTCATCAACCAGTCACGTGATGGGACCCAACCATAGTCATGTGATAGGAACATGCCTAAGCAAGAAATTCTCGACAAGCTGATGACGTCACAAAAGACGAAAAGACAAAAAACATGCCTAGATATGAAGTTGCGTCGCTCCCTGTCAGTTTGTTCTTGGATGCTGACATGTGCAGTACTCTAAACGCTTTCGCATTTCCACACCTAAGGATACTTAAGTGCACCCTTTGAATTTCTTGGGCCATTAATGGTTGCTTGAGGTGACTCATGGTTGTATCGACAAAATATATTGTGGGAATTTTGCACTGTGGGATGTTAGATGAAGGCAGTTAGGGAAATCATCTTTAGTTGTTTGTCTTGAACTGATAGACTTGGTTTTCATTGTGGTCCATACTACGAAAAGTTCACATATGGTTTCACAAGTTCATTTTCGAAGAAAGGCGCATTGTAAACAAAACTTATAGATATGCTTACATAAGCATACATTATGATAGAGTTAAAAGCACCGAAATATTAATGTCCTAATGCATACCAGTTAATAATTCCTGATTACAGTGCCTAGTTTGTGCAACAAACATGGTATTGGAAAGCTTGAGTGGACAATCTTTGTGACAGTAAATGTTAACTCGAAAAGTGAAATGTTTTGCCTCCATCAAACAGGGCCAGGATTGCACTCAAGTCACCCAGCTTACTAGCCAAGTGCCCTTACCACTGAACGTGCAATGCTTGCAGCTAGGTTTATTCAAAGTCGGTGAAGTGCCGACCTGCACACTTGCAGTCAGCATTAGCTCTGACAGTGTGATCACCAAAGGGAGAACAAACGAAGCAAAATAAATCAAACTTCAACTGAAAAGAATGAGGTCATGTATATTAGGTGATTTTTTTGTGACATTTAGATTTTTATTTTAATAACTAAGAGATAAGTGGATGAGGTTTGTGCAAGTGAATTGTACAGAGGGCATACATTATGTACCTCATAGAGCTCAACATTCATGCATGTAACTAAAATTAACTAATCAGCAGTTTATTTTTGATTGGGAGCTAAATTATATTACGAAATTGAAGGCCGTCAATATCGAAGGCGAGTCCAGGTTTTAAATGTTCTTAATCTGTAGTGTGGTTTGAGATATTAAAATTCTAAATTGAAAGCTCTTTCAGTTAGCTTTTTTACATTGAGCATTTATAAACTGGCGTCACTTGTGTTGGTAATGCTGCAAATACAGATGCATGTTGCATATTTGCCGTAGAAGCAGACGTGATTTTGATGACACCATGCGCAGCAACATCATTATATATATGTGCAATGCAGAAAACTTAACTCAGTGATCCTTCAAGTGCCTATTTTTGACGTTTGATATTTCAAACCACATGGCAGATTCAGAAAGTTTAGCAATTGGGCTTACCTATGTTGGCAGCATTCAGTTTCAGAATAGAATTTTCTTCTCTAAAATAATAAATAAGAGGTAATTATATAATTTTAACTAATTGCATAATTTATTTAGCTACATCAAGTACCTAATGTCCACCTTGCTGTACAATGCACCTGCACAGATAGCACTGACACATGGTTCATAGTTCTACAGTAATGATCTGCAAAACATTAAAAAAATCACCCGGTACACATCGCCTGATATGGTGCGCACAGTATGTGTCAGGTTGACACAAAATCAGCCAAAGCAAGGCTTAGTGCAGCTTCAAGAAGGACTTGAGGCATCCAGTTAGCTCATTCTATCACACATTTCTTCCCACGGCGCATGCTCCAGTCTTTGCAGAGAGGTGGTGCCTTGTGCCCTGTTGGTTAGGCTATGAAATTCTGGTCTAAGCTTAAGGTCTGTAATGTTTGCTTCCGAGTCACCTTTTAAAAATAACTCAAGCAGTGCTCTGTCTGCATCCGCTCTTGTTCTGTCGCTTTGCAATAAGCTTGACCATGATGGTTCCGATGTTTTTGTAAGCTATGGTGACATGGCTGCCTATGTGAGAAGGTTTAGAATGCCTTATGCTCAAACTATCATGTGAAAAATATTCTTCTGAGCACCAGCTTTAAAAAAATCAGTGTGCTTAGTAACGTGTAATCACAGCTCAGTGTTTAGCTCAACACGCTCTTGATGGTAAAGAGATCTATCAATGCAGGAGCATCTTTGATTGTGATTTAGGACGGAGAAATCTGCTTTGAAGGCCTCCGCTTTCTGGCTACCACGGAGGTCCTGTATGCTGCACAGTTCTGTTTGAACACGAGATGCAGTTCGAAAGTGCAACTACATTAGAGCGCATTCAGAGGTAATCGCTTTATTTTTCCCTTGTGAATTAACTCTGCAGGCAACTCGTTTTCACCACGTAAATTTTCAATGCTTATCACAGTAGCCTTATATGCTAATTAGTATTAGAATAAGACCTAAATCAATCACACCAATTTAGTTCTAACCACACCTAATCTGCATTTTGACCACATATTTATTCAGGGTGCACTTAGATTTTGTGCATGCTTTCACAACCTGTGAGTCACTGCTGGGTAGTTGAATTAATACTTTTGTTTGGATGAGCTGGTTCATTTCTAATAAGGTACGTAGTTGCATGAAGAAGACAGTACAAAATGAAGAAACTCATACAACATGTACGTGTTATTTCATTTTGTACTGTCTTCTTCGTGCAAGTATGTAGGTACTTTATTACACGTAGTTGATTTTCAGAAACATATCAAGTTGGTTGTACCCTATTCACCATGTTAAACTCTACTTGTAGCTCTACAGAGCGCTTAAAGTGTTATGGAATCAGTACCTGATCATATACCATTTTGCTTTGCCATGTTTTTTTTTACAATTTTTGAACCCCTGCTCTTGTCCTTCCTTTATTTGCAGTGGATAGACAATATGGTGCCGTAGTAGAGCTGTGCAAATAAATTATTGCTTTCAAATAAATTTAAAACATTGGCTCATGTTAGCAACATTGCATTACAGTTTCAAGCAATATGCTCGCAGATTGGCTTGGTTGACCAGTTGTGCATATTCACCCGACACAACTGCCAGCAGAAAATTGCAGTCACCTGTGATCCACGTTTGTGACAACATTTGACGTGGCGAGCTTTATTTACACCAACTGACACAAGTTTGTCCCATGCGATGGGCTGACGTTTGCATGTCTCATTACCTGAATTTCTCTCTGTGCGGTGACACTAGGTTTCATCACACCTTCTGTATAGTGTGCATTCAATCTGCATGTTTTGTTTTGCTAGTTTTGCATGACTATGTGAATCATTCCATTTATGATGCTCCGTGGACCCTAACGCATGCTGTCTTCATTACTCATTAGATATACGTACTGGGTTCTTTCCTTGTTAGGCCTTCAGGATGTCTTCACTGTCTTATAGCTTGGTGCTGGTGAAATTCCATGAAGAAAAGAAATAAATACACAATGCCACTCACATACACTGTGAAAAGTGCACAGAATTGCTCGGAGTAGATAGGATTAGTAGAAGGAATTAGTCAATAGAATATGCTGCTTGGGCTAGTTAGTTATGTATTCTCTTGACTAAGAAGTTAGCAGTGCTATGGAAGTGTTCACGAGGGAGGGAAACAGTCCAACGTGTTACTGACAACTGATTCGGGACTGAAAAATGTAGTTTATATAGGCAGACACAACACTGTTACCTGTAGTAAACTTTAACAAGGCATTAAAGGCCATAAAAGTGGTCACAAAAGGTAAAGAAAAGAACCTTTTTTGACTCACCGAGAGACTTAAAGCAATAGAAGGAAAAAATAACTTTGAAAGGTAATGAAAAGTAAAATGACACATAATGTAATGGGCCACAGGCATATTTCATCGGATGAGAGCCTGAAAGTGGGGCAGTGAAATATGGATTGAAAACTAAACATTTTTACTGATTTGCCTGTCCGGTTGGGTTTGAAGACTTATAATAAACTGCACAACTCCAACCAAAAATTTTAACTTTAACCCAACGTTTCGAAGCCGACTCGGCTCCTTCATCAGGGGTGACTGAGGGCAGTAGCTAGCGTCTTTTAAGTATGGAGGGGAGGGGGGGGTATGTACTTCTTGGCAAGCTGCGTAGCTTCTAGCCCGAAGTCTGCACGGATAGATTTAAAACTAAACATTTTGACAGATTTGCCTGCCTGGTTGGGTTTGAAGACTTATAATAAACTGGACAACTCCAACTTGGAGTTGTGCAGTTTATTATAAGTGAAATATGGATGTAGTTAAAAGGCACGATATAAAAACATGAAACTGCTTAAAGCCTTTAGAAGTGACTATATGGAATGAACAGTTGAGAGGTGTGCAGGCAGCCAACCATGTACATGTAATCTCCATTAAAACAAACAGTCATATTGCGACGAAGTAGAAGACGAACTGTGCAATGGCGCGGGCATGCAGCAGTGCTCGCGCCAGGCCGTCCGCCAATAAAATCATTCTGTAGCCATCTATCATCTCATCCCATTCATCGGCTTGGCGTCACATAACATTGCATGTGAGGTACTGGGGTTCCTTCATCACCATCCTGGTCCCTGAGTTTCGGCGTCCCGAGCCTGTTGTGTTCATTGGCTGTGGGTACCTGGTCCGCCCCACCCGGCTGTGTCTCAGCCCGCCAGACCTGAACCGACCTCGCCGCTCACCCCAGCCCCGTCTCCCTGCCCGGACCACAAGACACAACATATTGACGACGTTGCCGTGACGAGAATGACCTGACCAACCCGAGACGCTGCCCACACGTGAGGACACGACCCCCTTCCCTGCCGTTTGGGTCTTCCAAAGACATCAGCCGTCGCCTCCTGACAACCTGCGGCCCATATGCTTTGTGGACCGGGACTCATTTGCTGATCGTCCCATCCACTGTGGCGGAAAGCCCTTCACCTCCTTCTTCTGTATTCAACCATTTCTCAAGCCCATCATCATTTACAGTATTTCACCTTCACTGCCGATCTTCTCGTTTGCGGTCGGGACAATCCCACAGCGGCCCTGGGTAGGGTGATGAAGTAGAAGACGACGAACTGTGCAATGGCGCGGGCATGCAGGAGTGCTCGCGGCAGGCCGTCCGCCATTAAAATCATTCTGTAGCCATCTGTCATCTCATCTCATTCATCGGCTAGCCTTCACGTAGCAATATAGTCAACCTTGCTATTATACATCAATATCGTGCATCACTGACATAGGTGATGCCCTTTTTCCTAATGAATAGAGCCTCTTTCAGTTCATGCGCAGCACGGTCACGGCTTCTAAGACAGCAGTTTCTTCAAGAAAGTGTGTACACTGGTGGCCTTTGTAATCCCTACATTGTATTGGAAGATGTAGCTAGAGAGCTGAACCAAACTACATGGGCCAGAAATGAGTCCATATAAGACAGCCAGAATTTTTGTTGTCATGAAAGCACATCTCCTTCAGTATCTGAGGGCATTCTGTAGTGAAAAATTAAAGCTGACTGAAACAGAGTGTGCTTCTCAAAGCACGGTTGTGACAACAGCAGTAATGTGATTGTGCTAACTGCTTAATGGTGCTTTCCCTTTGCGATTCTTTAGCAGTTACACTTTGGCAAGTGGTTCACATAATAATAGAGAACTAATCAAAACTGCTGGGATGCATGGAGCTGCAATGTTTTGTTGCAACAGGCGTGTATTTTGAAAGGGCGCTGACGATTTACCTCTTGCCGGAAAAATTTTCCACCAAAATTAATTCATATGCATGTTTAGGTGCGGCTACATCTTGCAATGGTAAGTAGGTAGCAAGTAATGAATAAAAATTATTTTCGTATTGTAAAGGTTCTTCAGTCAACTTTCTAACATAAGTTGTTGCTTGATGTGCTATAACTGCATGCCAAGTCCTGTTAGCTAGTGTTTATGTGGCTGTGGCTCAGTTTAGAACATTTTGCTCGAGCTTGCAAGCACTTTACTGAGCTTTAATAGAGACGGGATGCTGGAGTAACAAAATTGCGTCTTATGTGCTGTGCAGATTTCTGGTGACAACTTGGCTATGTGAAGAATCGCAACATCAACAATGCAGCGAGTAATTGCAGTGTATGGAGCTGCTTACAGCTGACTGGCTATGCGAGAAGCAGTAGCTTTCCTGCCACCACAGTGCGTCTTGCTGTGCATGCTATGGCTTTGAGGCACTTTGTTTTACATGAAAATTTGCTACAACCGTCATGTAAGTGATGCTAATATGAGCTCTTATTACTACAGAGAATTTGGCTCCAATAATGTCTGAATGCAAGAAACTGAACCTACTCCTATAGGAGTACTAGCCGGGCAGCTATCCCTGGAATTCTGCTTGTCCACGTGGAACTGTGTAGCTTCAAAATATGACTTTTCTTTTTATGCAGCTGGTGGGCTTCAACCCGGAGGGAGCCAGCATTTGTCTCTGAACATCCTGTCAGTGGACCCGAAAGTGTGAAACACCCTTCACCAGCTTGAGAAGTTGAAAAGAAGCACGAATGCGCAGCTAAGGATTAGTTTCATTTTATACAGTAAAATTAGCAAATTTATATATATATATATTTTACAACTCCCTGTATATCTTGCATATGCTGCTTCTTGTACTGTTTTTGTTTTCTAATTAAAACCTTTTGACAAGATTTCATTTTAATGTAATATTTATTAGATATAACCTAGCAGACTACAGCGTATCTATGAGCTAATAGCTTAGTTTCAAAGTCTCATTTTGATACAGTGGGTGTAATTAGGTTAATGATGACAATGATGCATGCAAGGATTATAATTCGTTTCTTCTATATTTCATCAGATAACCACATTTCCTTCTTTACCAGTTTGTGTATGTAATTTAGACAATGAACAAAGTATATTGCACAGAACACACCGCATTCTTGGTCCAAAGACCTTTGGTCTTTGTGGGCATTCTATGCAAAAAGCAGCAAGCTATTTAGTGCAAGATATGTGTAAGAAGCTATGAGAGCCATGTGAATCGCATGTACAATTGGAATATCTGGCCATAAGAATATCATGCTTGGGGAGACACAAATCTTATCATTTAATTTGTCTTTGACTGCACTGCAATGCCTCACATGGCAATTCGTAATAGTATTACTACTAGCTGGCTGTGTGCTACACTTGCTGTCATTATGATTCAAGCACAGTTGCTGATCTTTTAAACTTTATTGATTTTTACTACACTTGACTGTGGATGCTTAAGTCCTGATATGTAACATGTGCCTTGGCAACCTGGGCTCAAAAACAGGATTTTTATGAGCACAAATTTTATGGCTTCTGCAGTTTTGTACAGAGACTTTTCGTTCAGGCATTCAAGTAGAAGTTACGAGGTACCAACACAAAACATTTACCACTAAAGGTATGTCTTTTACATTAACAAAGAGCATAGCCTGCTCCAAACTGGAAAATATTAGTATGTAATATAAAGCAAAACTGAACGCATTTTATACTGTATGTCGCAGCTAATTGTAACCACACTTTTAAAATATACTTGAGTAACCTATCCCAGTGAAACCAACTGAGGGCTGTTGAGAGTTGCGTGGCATAGTAAGCACTATTGTCTTTCTTGAAGGTTAATTAGTAAAGAAAAATTAGCTAAAATTTTACAAATTGGATTCAAGGAACTAAGTGTCAATTCTGAAGTTGTAGATAGTCTTGAAAAACAGCTTGCTGAAATGTTTACGCCAAGTTGTCATTTACCTTGCCGGAGTACCCGGGTTCGAACCCGACCACGGCGGTGTTCGAGGCAAAACGCAAAAGTCGCCCGTGTGCTGTGGGATGTCAGTGCACGTTTAAGATCCCCAGGTGGTCGAAATTATTCCGGAGCCCTCCACTACTGAACTCTTACCTTCCTTCATGGCAGCTGAGGTGTCCACCAAGAAATAAGACAGTTACCGCGCGCGCCTTTCATTTCCTGATAAGCCATCTTTTTTTTTTTCTCAGTGGTAAATTCGCTCCTCTATTGGGCCAGAGACCACTACTTAAATCCAAGCAGCGGAGGCCGCGTTTTGATCGAGGCGAAGCATAAAAGGTGCCAGTCTGTTGTGCTTGATCAGAGGCGAAGCATAAAAGGTGCCAGTCTGTTGTGCTTGATCAGTGCACGTTAAATATCCCCAGGTGGTCGAAAATATTCTGGAGCCCTCCACTATGGAACTCTTACCTTCCTTCATGGCAGCTGAGGTGCCCACCAAGAAATGACAGTTACCGCGCGCGCCTTTCATTTCCTGATAAGCCATCTTTTTTTTTTTCTCAGTGGTAAATTCGCTCCTCTATTGAGCAAGAGACCACTACTTAAATCCAAGCAGCGGAGGCCGCGTTTTGATCGAGGCGAAGCACAAAAGGTGCCAGTCTGTTGCGCTTGATCAGTGCACGTTAAAGATCCCCAGATGAAAACTGGTCTTTAGCAAAGAAAATGGCGCAGTAACTGTTTCACTCAAGCACACTGTGAAGGAGGGGAGGAACGTGGAAGTGAAAGAAGGAAGAGAGAGGTGCCGTAGTGGAGGGCTCCGGAATAATTTCGGCCACCTGGGGATCTTGAACGTGCAACCCCATCGCATAGCTCACGGGCGCCTTTGCATTTCACCTCCATTGGAATGCAGCCACTGCAGGCGAGTTCAAGCTCTGCTACACTGGCTCAGTAGCCGAGCGCCCTCACCACTGAGCCACTGCGGCGAGCACTGCGAAGTGAGGCAGCTCTCACTTCTTGGTGAACGCCTCAACAATGAAAGCTGTCGCACTTCACAGTAATTATTGGTTTTAAGGCGCGAGCACTACTAGCCGTATTAGATGAAATTTCATTGACAACCGTCACGCACAGCATCCTCATCACCCGCCCCCCAATTGTTTCCAACATGCCATCTGCTCGTATAGCTTAACTGGTAGACCTCTATGTGACACGAGTTTTCCTGACTTTCGTATCAAAATTGTGGTGCAACTGTTAGTCGTACAGCATTCCAGGTGATATGCAATTTTTTGTTGCATATAGCTAGTAAAGTTTGAGGCTAGCTTGTGACAGCAATTGCAACCGACGACATATAAACTCACAATGTACAGGGCTGTCCACTTTTAATTTGGACCATGCAAGTGTATGGCCACACTCCAAAGCGCCTGTGTGTTGACACAGTCGTGCATTGAAGCGATGTGGTGCAGGTGCAGAAGGCTCTGGAGATAATGCTTTGCTTCGTCCATCTCTTTGCTTTGATTCCCTGCCTGGACAGACACACAGACTTGGCGAAGAGAGAGTCCACAATCTCCAGTGTTCACACTAAGAATGGATCACTCTGTACTTCCAATCGTATGCCTTCCCCAACATTCGTATCAAAACTGTGACGCGACCGTTCATCATGCAGCGTTCGGGGTGGTGTCATAAGATTTCTCATTGCACATAGCACACAGCTGCTAATTAAGTTCGGGCTAGCTCATGAGAGGGATTCTAGCCGACGACATATAAACTGATGGCGAGGCATTCATGCTTTCACCTTCACAGCACATAAGCAGTTCCATGCCCTTATCATTTCTTGAGGAAAGGAAAGTACCTCTCACTTCTTAGTGCAAGCCTCAGCAGTGCATGGGAGAAAGGTGGGAGTGAAAGGTGCTGTAGTAGAGGGCTCCAGAATAATTTTGACCTGCTGGGTATTTTTAATGTGCACCCACATCACACAAGTGCCACTTGCATTTCACCTTCCTCACAGTTTTTATTGTTGAGGCATTCACTAAGAATAGAGACAGCATTGCACCTTTCCTTCACAGTCAAAATACCCAGGCACGGGTGTTCTTTAGTTTTAGTATGACAGAGACACAAAAATGTTTACATGCATGACATTGTCCGATTATCCGGGCATTCATTTCAGCCACGGTTACAACAACCACGCTTGCAAACCACCTTCAATAATAACTGAAACATGAATACACATTTAATGAAATAACTGATAAGTGTATATGGAATGCAGTAGAACCTGAATCCACCAGGAATGTCCAAACAAGCTATGCAAACAAAAATTCAGAGTTCCATCTTGCATAACCACAGCAACAAGAATAAAGCTAGGCCACCTAATGAGTTCTTCACAGAAGTTGTTTGTGCAAAATTTCATAAGCAACACGCCTGCGGAAGTATGGCATGTGCTGCGGCCCGAACCAGCTGGTGTCTGCATCCCGTGAGATGCACTCAGCATACTGACATGTGAAATGCCGCAGTCATTTATTTATTTATTTAGGACGCTAAATGTGCCGCATGGCATAAAATGTGATGCCATTAATGAACGTTATTACGTTAATAAGTTACAAAAAGGCATGCAGTCCAGTAATGTGTAAAAAGTCACATAATCCTCGGGCATATATGTTTTTCGTTATCCTCAAGTTTAAATCGGAGTCATTGTTTGAGGACAGGCCTGCCTCTTGCAGAACGCGAGCGCGCACCAGCGAAGTTCCTAGGCAAGTCCACAATAGATGGTGAACAGTGGTGTCAGAAGCGGGTGTGTCGCAGTGAGGGCATTTTTCTGGCGCAGGAATCTTCTCACTTTGCCACTGGTGGCGAACTGCAGGCGTAACGGCCACTCCGACACGCAGCCACCTCAGAGAGACCTCCTCCATCCGTAATAGGTTGGGAGGAAGGGGGTGGGTACACGGGGGAATAAGAGCACGTGTACGCCGCCTGAGGGAGGCTGAAGATGTTAAATGTGTCAAAGATGTTAAATGTGCCTGGAAATGTGCGAAAATAGTGCCTGTGCATAAAAATGGTCCCACTTCTAACGTTGAAAATTATAGACCCATTTCCCTCATTAGCACGTGTTCCAAGTTACTCGAACATATTATGTACGCTCACTTATCAACTTTTCTTGAGAGTAACAATCACCTATTTGTAAACCAGCATGGCTTCCGCAAGGGGCTTTCTACCATCACACAACTCACGGAAACTGTACATGATCTTTCCCAGTCAATTAATTCCCGCATGCAAACAGACATCGTAATTTTGGACTTTGCAAAGGCGTTTGATAAGGTTTCGCACCCTAAGCTATTACTAAAAATCAGTGCCATATTTAAAAATGAAACTATAACTAAGTGGTTCAGGTCATATCTTTCGTCTAGAGTACAGTATGTTCAGGTTCAAGAGTATAAATCCAACATCATGCCAGTCGATTCCAGTGTTCCCGAGGGCAGCGTTCTGGGCCCTCTCTTGTTTTTGATCTTCATCAACGACTTGCCTGTTGGTTTGAGCGTTCCAGTTAGACTGTATGCAGATGACTGCATCATTTATAAACAAATTAATACTCCAGAAGATCAGGCAGAACTCAATCAAAACTTGCAGAAAATACATGAATGGTGTAAGGTGTGGCAGATGGTATTAAATTCAAACAAAACAGTTTTTATGACCATTACAAGAAAGAAAACTGTCCTTGATTACAGTTACAGCATTAATGGTAGATTACTAACTAGAGTAAGTAATTTTAAATACCTTGGAGTAACACTCACATCTGACTTACGCTGGAATTCACACATAGGTAATGTATGTACTAAGGCTTCCAAGGCACTCTGGAGCTTGAGACGCAATATGTGCAGTGCAACTCCTGAAATAAAAAGTCTGGTTTTCAAAAGCCTAGTTAGGCCTATCCTCGGATATGCAAAAGTTGTCTGGGACCCGTACACTGCTTCCAACTGTTCTAAGCTGGAAAGAATCCAGCGTCTCGGAGCAAGGTTTATATTTAATAGGTATCGTTATTCTGATTCTCCAACTTTGTGTAAATCGGCTGATTTGCAAACACTTGACATTAGAACCAAATGCGACAGACTCAAGTTTCTTTTCCAGATCGCTAACCACTACTTGAAAATCGATCAAACAAAATACTTTGAAATTAAAACAGGGGAAACATCACGCCATCGTCACAGTTTGTACATCCCAATGCCGCCTGTCAGAAATGATTGCTTTAAATTTAGTTTTTTCCCGAGAGCCATTAAGGAATGGAATATGTTACCAAACTCCGTTGTCACGTCACAATCACTTTGCGAATTTTTAGATAAACTGCACAATGTTTTATGTTCTGCTTGATTTCTATGACAATGTTTTTGTTTTGTTCAAGTGGCAAACACAATTATGTATGAAATTTAGTGTTGATCTCAGTGTTTGTTTAATGTGTTCTTTTTCTGTTTCAAGTTTGATATCCACTCCTGTAATAGCCCGCCCAGGGCTGACAGTATGAATAAATGAAAATGAATGAAATGAAGTGGGTCTGGTGGCAAAGAGGCAGGAGGTGTTCAGGGTACGTCCGCTAAACGAGGTGACATGTCAGATGCGATGCTATCGACATCTGTGCGTGCTTGAAGCCAGTGTATGAGTACAGAGACCGGGTAAGATTTGCAAGCAGCATGTATGTCCTGGGAAACCCGAAGGGTACCACGCACTTTCTTTAGGTGCTTGAGAGCCACAGTCATTTGAATTCTCCTGAAGTGGAATATCTTCCACTACAACCAGCTTCCAGCAGCCCCAGTCAATACCTCTACCGCGTTTATCTAGACTTTCCTCCTGGAGGTAGTCCTTAAGCAGATCGATGCATCTGGAATTCTCTTTCGCGGTATCGAGGCTGTTGTAGATGGCATTGCTAAGCTGCCTGAAATCTACGCCTGCCAAAAACCAATGTATCTCCATATGTATCGGCACTAGTACCATATCATAGTTTAACTAATCAATCCTGCGCGTCCAGCGTTTCAAACCAGCGTGGCCGCTCTGACGCAGCTAGGTAAAAAAAAAAGTGGTCAACACGTAGATGCGAGGGTATCCCTCTTTCGTGGAGCGTTCCATCAGCATGTTCATGTAAAAGTTGATAACGGTGTTGTTTAGTGACCCGCCGCGGTGGCTCAGTGGTTAGGGCGCTCGACTACTGATCCGGAGTTCCCGGTTTCGAACCCGACCGCGGCGGCTGCGTTTTTATGGAGGAAAAACGCTAAGGCGCCCGTGGGCTGTGCGATGTTAGGGCACTCTAGAGATCCCCAGGTGGTCTAAATTATTCCGGAGCCCTCCACAACGGCACCTCTCTTTCTTCTTTCATTCCCTCCTCCTTCCTTCCCTTACAGCGCAGTTCAGGTGTCCAACGATATACGAGACAGAAACTTAGCCATTTCCTTTCCCCAAAAACCAATTATTATTATTGTCATTTAGCCACTGTTCCTCGCTTAACGTGGACACGTCTGCACGTCTGATGTGAAGGTTGAAGCCTTTGACCAGGGGGTCTATGGACTTCTTCGGGCAGGTGCGGCTCCAACGCCGCAAACCATGTTTAGCACCTCCAGCTGCTCGCGCTTCTCTGCGCAAAAGTACTCGGCGTTGACGATGTCACCTTTCAGGTAGACGTACCAATCGGCAGAATCTACGCATACCGAGGCTGGCGTTCCCACATGTTTTCCGCACTTCGCTGACGTGTCTTGGCGGGGAGGCAGAATGTCCCATGGCTCAGCCGAGACGGGCTTCACGTAATCCCCGCGCAAGGCGACAGAGGGTGCATGTCGGTCGCCGAGGCTCGGAATCTCCTCGTAGAGTTGAAACGCGCTTGCGGTGCAGTGAGCCACCATAAACTTGAAGACAAGTTCGTCCACATTTTCACACGCTAATTTGGCCATCACTTTTTCCGCGTTGCGTGCAGTACAGCGCGGAGCGAAGCTGCGAAACACGTTTCTTTCACAGCCGCTCGAGTTCTCGCCGGTTGGATGTCGACGGCCTCGCTTGTAGAACGGCTCTGTGCGCTCACGAACCATCACGCTGGACATCCACGATGACCAGTCCGCCGCCATGGTACGGACGCACTTGGAACGCCGGGGCGCAGGAGCACAACTGGCAGCCGCGTTCCCGTTCGAGCACCGAGAGAGCTCGCGCCAATCTGCCACCTCATGCGATGTGTCCAGACCTTGGTCCACTACCGGCACCACAGCGAAAAGTTGACCGCATCACGGGCGATAAACGACGGGAAATGTGAAAACTGTGCCGCAGACAGCAGCGTTTACTGTTCAACTGAATGGAGCCTAATTTCAGACTATCACTCGCTGGCAGACGCTGCTCCCGATGTGAAAAAGCACGTGGAAATGGAAGGTGAAGGCGTTTCAAAACGTTGGTGACGATGACGATGTGATGATGCATCATCGATGGAGCTACTACTACCTACACATCGAATGGTAAATCCGGCAAAAAAAGAAAGAGGCGGAAGAGGAAATGTTAAAGAAAAAAAAAACTGCGTACTTGAGGGCACCGGCTCTTGAAACGTTGTTTCATTTCGGCCATTTTTGACGCAGTTTTGTGGAACGGTTGGGCGACATTACACAGACAAATGTAATTATAAGCTGCAGTGACAAATCTGACAAGGTGAAGAAAGAAAAATAACGGCGATTGGGGTTAGTTTTTCACGGTGAAATTTTGAGACGAAAAATCTTTCCTTTTCTTTCTTTCATTCTGGGATGGCTGGAAAATCGCCAACCAGCCAGCGACAACAGGCCAAGGCAGATCTATAATAATAATAATAATAATTGGTTTTTGGGGGAAAGGAAATGGCGCAGTATCTGTCTCATATATCGTTGGACACCTGAACCGCGCCGTAAGGGAAGGGATAAAGGAGGGAGTGAAAGAAGATAGCAGATCTGGACAGGACTGCATCGCTGCGGGACCAGCGTCACCTTTCCTTTTTTTTTTTTGCCAGATATAACAATGGATCACATCGCCATCGTCACCGCAGCCTTCCTTTTTCATATCGCAGTCAGCGTGTGTCTAACCTGTGTAAGTCTAAATTTGGCGTAATTCTGTTGAACAGTAAATGCTACAACCTGTGGCACAGTTTACAGGTTTACACTATAGTGTACTAGATTAGTTTGCACATTCTTATAGCAGTCCAAAAATGGCGCAGAGGCGCTGGCAGTCCGTGGCGCAGACGATGAGTCGACAAGCTGGTGGTGGTGGTGCTAGTAGTTTTTATTGAAATAATAGCAAAAAGGAAGGAAAAGATTTTTGCTAGCCCCGGCATCTGCCATCAATACTGAAGCACCTGAGCTGGGGCAGCGGAAATAAAGCTGGTGCAAATTACATTTTTATTATGGATTTTGCCAGCAGCTCGCAGCCGCGGACAGCTAAGAATTACTTCGTGCATGAAGCAGAAAAATTAGAACGCCGTTCCGGGGTCGTTCTCGGACGACTTAGCCTTTTAGCATGAATGGACACGGGGATACAAAAAAGAAAATTATCTGAGAATGCTCCAAATCGATGTGTCCAACAGGGGCGTAGCCAGGGTGGGCTTTTGCGGCTTCAGCAGCCGCCCCCCCCCCCCCCCCCACCCCCGAAATTTTTTCCAGCTGTCACGCATCGCTGACCAAAACAACCATCGGCGCCGGAAGTCACTCTGGATTTTGTCACCTACAGTGTCTTTTTCAGACTAGAAAAGACATTTCGGCGCGACAATTGCTAACTCGGGTTGGATTTCGTGGCGACGCCCATTCACCTGGAGTCATGTAACGCAAGGGCCCCATCCTAGCACAAATTTTCAAGGGCCCACCGATGGCTCGCTGTTGTGACTAAAATTTTGGTGCAATTACTCGCAATACTTGACCGGTGGCAGCTGCTGCTGCGCAGTACACTGGAACGAAGGACAGCGTCGTTGAGATTTTTACCTTTGGCCGTTGCATGTGCACAAAAATGTAAAGGTTCTTGAACGACCAACATTCATTAAAATTTTTGTCCTCTACTTGCTAATATCGTGGCCTTTACGTTTTTCGTATGAGCGGCATGCACTGCTTTGCTGGTTCCGGACCGATATAGTTCTAGACTTCGTGTGGTATTTTCTTTACTTATTAAATACGCAAGAACATGGAAGCATTGGTATCAGTTATGTCTCCCACGAGTGAACAATTAGTGGATAGCTGGTATCACATGATTACAAGACGTAAAACGGAGCAGGGGACAAGGCACAGAAGAGAAGCAAACAGGACGAGCTCGTCCTGTTTGCTTCTTGTGTCTTGTCCCCTACTTAGGTTTATGTTTTGTAATCATGTCTACCACGATCTTTTTAAGACATACGAATACATTCTTTTATTTAAAAAATACATATTTCACTTGTGTAGACAGTGCGTAGCGTTCGTTATGTAGTACACAATAGCTTTGTCAGTGGCAATGGCAATGCAGTTATTATTGTTGCGTTTGATCCGTCCACAAATTCTATCAGGAGGCCCCGCTGCAACATAAGCCCCCCCCCCCCCCCCCCCCCCCCCCCCGCCCGAGCGAAATTTCTGGCTGCACCACTGATGTCCAACTATAATTCAGCGTGCCGGCACTATGGTGACCTCCAAATTTGCCCCGGGTCATTTCCAAGATTTGGCCCGGGACGCTCCCGACGCTTGGCTACTATCCGAAGCATCCGGGTTCGAAGCCAACCGCGACGGCCGCGTTTCGATGGAGGCGAAACGCAAAGGCACCCGTGTTCTGTCACTCTTGTGTGATGCCAGTGCACGTTAAAAATCCCCAGGTGGTCGAAATTATTCCGGAGCCCTCCACTACGGCACCTCTTGCTTTCTTCCCTCAGTCCCTCTATCGCTTCCTTTAGGGCGCGGTTCAGGTGCCCGCTGATATGTGAGACAGGTACTGCGCCATTTCCTTTCCCCTACAACCAATTTTGCTGTGCGATGTCATTGCAAGTTTTAGTTTTTGGGGGAAGGAAATGGCGCAGTATGTCACATATCAGCGGACACCTGAACCGCGCCATAAGGGAAGGGATAAATGAGGGACTAAGATAAGAAAGGATAAAATAGGAGTGCACGAGGAGGGACTTTAATGGAACAGGACAGGGCTGCCTGGTTAGTCTGGAATGCTACTCCAGGGAAGAAAAGGTGCCGTAGTGGAGGGCTCCGGAATAATTGCGGCCACATGGGGACCTTTAACGTGCATTGGCGCCGCACAGCACACGGGCGCCTTTGCTTTTGTTAGGCCGAGAGCCCTAACATTCCGTTTCCTCAAAAGCCAATTTTAGGCGCCGGTGTGCTGTGCGATGTCAGCGCACTTAAAGATCAGGTGGCCGAAATTATCTGCAGCACCCCACTACGGCGTTGCTCACAGCCTGAGTAGTTTTGGGACGTTAAACCCCATAAACCAAACCAAACTTCATGGCATGCAGTACTCCATGGTATGGTGCGCTTCCTTGCTTAGGACCTACTGTTTATTGCATGCAGACGTTTTGCATTTCACCTCGTGAGCAGCAAAAAAGTTACGAGGTAGCTTATAAAGCGGAAGCCTTACTAACCCTATTAATAGAAAAGCAGGCGGCGTCTGTATGTGTGCGGAGATGGTACAAAGAAGGAGTGTGTTGCCCTCGCCAGACGGGTCGAATGGATTGCTTAGGATTCAGTTGGATTACAAGATTATTCTGGCGGATTGAGGTGGATTAAGAGCGAATTACACGAAATCACGTTTAATGATATAGGTTGAATTGAGGTGGATTAAGGGTTAATTTTGGTATACTCTTCACAGTACAGTAGTGCCATTAAAATTTGATTTAATTCCTCTAAAATGAACTAATCACGCGCACAACCTGGACACATTTCTTATTGTGTAAATAGTTTGTACATATTACTTCTCCCCCTATCCTCTCTTCCTGTCCCCTCACCTCTTTCATTTCATTTCTCCACTCGGCCGGCTGTCCTTTATTTCCGCTGCCCCAGCTCAGGTGCTTCAGTATCGATGGCAGATGCCGGGGCTAGCAAAAATCCTTTCCTTCCTTTTTACTATTATTTTTAATAAAAAACCACTACCACCACCAACAAAAAATTAAGTTTGGCAGTGCCCGCGGCGCTGGCTCAGTGGTTAGAGTGCTCGGTTATTGATCTGGAGTTCCCGGGTTCGAACCCGACCTAGGCGGCCGCGTTTTGATGGAGGGAAAACGCTAAGGCGCCCGTGTTCTATGCGATGTCAGTGCACGTTAAAGATCCCCAGGTGGTCGAAATTACCCCGGAGCCCTCCACTACGGCAACTCTTTCTTCCTTCACTCCCTCCTTTATCCCTTCCCTTACGGCGTGGTTCAGGTGTCCAACGATATATGAGACGGATACTGCGCCATTTTCTTTCCCCAAAAACAAATTACTATTATCAGTTCGGACTGAGATTGCCACAGCCACAGCGCAACAGACGGGGCACAGCAAAGAAGACGCAACACACTGTTTTTTTAACACGTCACTGGGCGCTTTTACACGAACAAAGTGATCACTTCTCACTCGTCCCATGGCCCCTTTCTTCACCCGTGCTACTTTTCGGCGTCAATTAACAAAAAAGCGTAGCTCATTTCCCGCAATTTTCAAAGTCGCTGGCCGACGTGAAATTGTTGTTGAAGTAGTCCACAAGCCTCCTGACGAACTTGAGCCTGTGGTAGGCACCTTTGCCGCATCTGTCGGTCGAGTCATCCATTTCAGTGTCGTAAACGGCGATGCCGTAGTCGATTGCCGTGCGGTCTTTTTTCCCTTTGCAGAGCTGGTACAGTAAAAAAAAAAGACGAAACGAGGTGAACAATGGTAAAATCATAATATCAGCGAAAACTTCCGCCGCCGAATGAAACCACCTCTAGTAACCTGGCATCATTGCTCTTCATACTTTCCCCGCTGCTGAGTTGCTACTACACGCTGCTAGCGTATAGTATAGTTATAGTTAGCGTATACAGTAGTTAGTATCAATGCCTTCAATTTCAGCATAGGTCGAATTGGGCTCGGTGGCCGTAAGATGTAGTGTGTCCCAGGCTTCTGCCTGTGGAGTGTTGTGAGCGTGCGGAGGATCATTAGACTGAAGTTTGAAGTTTTGTTCATTGTTTCGTTATAGTGGTAACAAACTCGCAATAAAGCAGGAGCTAAATGCGTAGCCTGACTGGGGCTTCTGCCCTATCGAGTAGTAACGGCAGTTAGGATTCCCCAGTCCCTTTCATGAAAATGGTCCGGTCCTATCGAGAGCTTGCCTTTGCGAATAAGCCCTCAGTTTCGGCGGCACAAAATATTACGCTACTTAAAAACGCAGTGTCAGTTTACAATATTTAAACTCGTCATGCTGATCATTTATGAACTAATTGGCGTCATTTTCATTAACCACTTGCCAGATATTCAGCCCTAGTTTTACAAACCATATAGAGACCAGGTGTCGACTCAAGATGGCTAAATCAACTTCCTGTTACGGCTCCCCGCTTAAAATTACATTTTGTGCGCAAAGCCTTAAATAAATTTCACTCCTTCATTCAGATGTATGCTAGGTTGTCGTCTCAGTTTTCTTCTGCTAGCCTTCGGGAAACAACCAGCGCAGCGCCAATTGTAGTTACTAATTAACTACTTTGTCGAAATTGCCGCCGCGATGGCTGAGTGGTTATGGCGCTCGGCTGCTGGCGCGAAAGACGCGGGTTCGATCCCGTTCGCGGCGGTCGAATTGCGATGTAGGCGGAATTCTAGAGTCCCGTGTGCTGTGCGATGTCAGTGCACGGTAAAGAACCCCAGAAGTCGAAATTTCCGGAGCCCTTCACTACGGCGTCTTTCATAGCCTGAGTCGCTTTGGGACGTTAAACCCCCATAAACCAAACCAAACCAACGTTGCCGAAATTTCAAGAGTGCCGACGCGCTTATAAAATGCCACCAGCCAACACTTGGCTCGTGCCCTCACAGCGCGAACATCAGCGTCGGCAGCATTTACATGCTTCATCGCCCAGAGGCGGACGCGAGCATCACGTCATGGGGTTAGGCACTACCCTTTGGGTTAGGCACCCGTCATGGGGTTAGCCACGTCATGGGGTTAGGCACCCAAAGTCATATATAGCGCGAGATACCGTCACAGTTAAATCGCGTCTTCGAGATTTTTTTTGGGGAAAAAAACAGCGTAAAAAGGCGACGGATGCAGAAAGAGCAGACGCTGCAAGCGCACGTAATATACAGATTTTCACACCTGTCACCTATAATGGACCATCCCGTGGTCAAAACGGGCGAAAACGCGGCTTTTCAGGATAATACTGTAGCGTCGTTAAATTGCTTCTGTGACTCTAAATGAACCCGCCGTGGTGGCTCAATGGTTAGGGCGCTCGACTACTGATCCGGAGTTCCCGGGTTCGAACCCGACCGCGGCGACCATGTTTCGATGGAGGCGAAATGCAAATATAGTTAACCAGCCTGCTAGTTAGCACGCATTAGCTCCATTCTGACGTGCTTCGCCGCTGACAATCTTATGCGGAAAAAAAACGCTGTTCTACCTCAAAGCGCCCAATTTTTTTTAAATTGTATAAATGCTTAGGTGGAACATCCTGTTGAAGCAAAGACAGCTAAAATATGAACGCTATCAACGGCGCCGAGCTCTCAAACGAAGTATACGCTTTGCACTCGAAGGAATGGCATACCCAACTGGCCTAGTGTTGCAAGATGGCGCGCAGTTGCATAGCCAAGAAACTGTAGTCAAAAAATAGCCAACCATGCAAAAAGTAGCCAAAGTTGTGGTTACAAAATTACCGACACATTAGCCATTGGAATGTGATATCACAATTTTTTTTTACTTTCAATTTAAACTCCCGGGTTCGAACCCGACCGCGGCGGCTGCGTTTTTATGGAGGAAAAACGCCAAGGCGCCCGTGTGCTGTGCGATGTCAGAGCGCGTTAAAGATCCCCAGGTGGTCGAAATTATTCCGGAGCCCTCCACTACGGCACCTCTTTCTTCCTTTCTTCTTTCACTCCCTCCTTTATCCCTTCCCTTACGGCGCGGTTCAGGTGTCCAACGATATATGAGACAGACACTGCGCCATTCCTTTCCCCCAAAACCATTATTATTGACTCTAAATGGCGCACATTCTAAGAAGAAATGACAGCTTACTCTTTTTTACTCCCATATAGGTGTATTTGCTTTTAGAATGTACTTAACCTTTAAAGGGCAACTGGAATACTTTTTGAGAATTCCGCGATATTCAAGGATTCAAATCCATATTGGCTGCAGGCAAAGCATTCCAAGTGTTTCTGGCTAGAATTTAAAATAGCGATGTAATCGGCGATTGAATTTTAAGCTTCTCCTCAGTGCATACTTTGCGCCAAGAAAACACACAAGAAAGACGACAACAACTAGCCCCGCAGTTAACTCTTCTAACGTGTATTTTTCTCCTCAGTGCAGCGGAGATTCGCTGTGACGTCACGGAAAGTAAGAGTTCAAACTGCTGCAGTCGAGCTGCTGTGCCTCTGCCAAATAACTCTCAAAAACTGTTGATGCTGTCAAACAACTCTCGGCGGGCTTAGCCTTCCGTGGCTTTTTTTTTTTTTTGCTTCAAGGCAAGCGTTTATGCATTGGAAATGTACGGGTACCTTCGATGACGTCATCATGCGCTCCTCACTTGGCACTACGTGCCGCGGAGAAGCTTGAAGGCCATCACGATTTTAAACGACGATTATGTCGCCATTTCAAATGCTAGTTCAAAAGGACGTCGCATGCTTTACGTGAAAGTTTCACACATTCGACCCCTTTAAGCGCGTCGATTTCTAAAACCTATGCAGTTTCCCTTTAACGGCCAAGCTGAACAACAGGGCACCTGAGTGGTGCGGTCGCTGAACCCAGTGAGGTAAGAACCGTAGTTAAATGTCGCAGCGAAGAAGCTTTGCATCGATATTTTTTTCATCGACACGACAGGTAGCAATCTATTCGAGCGTGAAGCGATGATAATTGATGGCGTTTACTGAGGCAACAGCTTCTCAAACCAAAAAGCACGCGAAAATGAGATGAACTCAAAGCCAAGTAGACAGGGCCTCTCAGGATGAACGGGGATCACGTGACTGTGCACATATAGAGTGCCCGAAATACGGGCCTCGCTTGTAGCGGAAGCCCCGCATTGAAACGTTCCCGTGAAAATTCCCGTGATTCCGCAGTTTTTCCCTATAGCCTATATACGTGTAAACAGCACACGCAACATACGGCGTGTATGGTAAGCGCATGCGGAAAGGCCGAAACACACGCGGACTCCGTACGAGTTCTTTTTTATCGTATGATAGTCATACGGAAACCACGCGGAAAGGATGTGAAAACTATACAAACAAAAAAAAAACACAGGGAAAGCTTACGGATTTCGATGTTTTTCACATTATACAGACACTCTGTTTCAATAATTCCGCCTACGCAGTTAATACGGAACGGCTCAGCCCTTATAAAAATGATCTATAGACAGTCTATAGACTTATTATAGACTCAGCCCTTATAAAAATGGTTTATAGACAGTCTATATACTTATTATAGACTCTATTGCCTTTTTACAGATATTTCTTTTTGTCTATTCATAGTCTATGGACAAAATTCTACTAAAAGTGTATGGCCATAAATCTATAGATTGTCTCTAGACTGTCTATATGATTTGTATTGCCTATAGACTCCGCTCTAGGGTTTGTCTATAAAGAGTCTATAGACTTTACAGACAGAAGTATACGGACAGTTGTGAAATGTATAAAAAAATGTGTAAGGGAGTATAGGGCGTTGCTCGTTACTGAATGCGGGAATCAGTACCATTTTCATACGTTTTTCGCTGGTTTCCATGTTCTCCACGTATGGTTTCAACGTGAATCGCGTATTATGTGTTTGACAGGTTCATGTCAGTTTCGAGTTTGCCGTACGTTTTTGTCCGGATAATCCGTACAGACTCGGTATGTTCATATCAGCCACGCGGAAAACAGACGGAATTACTGGAGTCGCCGTATAGAACATTTAACAAAGACTACGCGCCACTTATGAGGGCCACCAAAAGAAACAACGTCAAAAGGAGAGGCAACGATTTGCCGCCCATACCTTAATTCCGAGCGAGCGTTCGTCATCGAAGGCGATGAACCTCTCGTCCTTCTCGCTGTAGTAGAAAGGCGCGATCGGGTTGGCCTCCGAGAAACCGAAGGCGTAGTCCTTATTCTTGCAGTACTGGGAAATTAGAAAGGGGTAGAACACAGTCAGTGAAAAATTGTCAGTGGCTTAACTTGGCTAACCCTGGAATTCAGCGAACAGGAAGCACGCTTGCTAAGCGTCTGAGGTTCGTCCATGGCAGCTCCGCTACACGCTGGCATCAGCCGTTCTATACAGAGACTTACGTTTTTATGTGCCGGATTAAAAAAAAAAATCTCGTGCGCAAAATAGTGGCTTAATCGAGAGCAAACACCGCTCACAACGTAGAATATTATTGCCTAACTTGTTTTCTTTCTTTCTTTCTTTCTTTCTTTCTTTCTTTCTTTCTTTCTTTCTTTCTTTCTTTCTTTCTTTCTTTCTTTCTTTCTTTCTTTCTTTCTTTCTTTCTTTCTTTCTTTCTTTCTTTCTTTCACATAAAGCTTAACCTACCGTGAACAGTTCAACGCGATAGCGTTAGACATCCCTACCGCGCAAGTACTCCTCCTCTGTCGCTTAGGTTCTGCCTATATTCCCGTGTATGCGGAATCGGTTCACAGATCGTCATTGCGTTGTGCGCGTGTGTTTTTCCCTCTTTATTATGAACATAACACGCGTCCAACCTGTATGTACATTATTGTGTAAATAGAATATTTGTGTATAGTACCATCTCCCCGCTATCCTTTACTGTCCGCTAAATTCTTTCGTTTCATTTCTCTATTCTGCCCGCTATCCGCTGCCCGAGCTCAGGTGCCTCCGCATATAGCGATATCAGATGCGAGGGCTAGCAGAAATCTTTTCCTTCGTTTTTATTATTATTTTAATAAACCACTACTACTATTACTATTCGCAGATCGCTGGCAGCCCACATACCACTCCTGGCGCTGTGGTGCAGCGGTTAAGCGATGCGCCACTGCCCTGCGATGGCAGGTGCTGTCATAGGTGGCGCTCGTGCGACGCAGGTTGCTCTTCTCGAGCGACCACTCGCTGCCAATCATTGGATCTGGCTCAGTGGCTTTGGTGTTCGGGAAGTGATCCCAAGTTCGCGGGTTCGATCCCGGTGATCCTTGGTGATTTAAGTTAATGCGGAGACCACCTCCACTACTGCGCCCCTCATAGCTTGAGTCGCTCCGGGACGTTAAGACTTCACAATCCACAATCCAATACCTAAAGCAGCATGAGGCTTCCCTTCCCTTGTTTTCTAGAGCCGTCGCTTTCTTTTTCTTTTTATGCGGTACCTTGGCCCCGTGACGCATCGCTGTGACGCATGTTTCATTTTTCATTGTCAATAACAGCTGTGTTTTGGGAAATGTTGTTGCAGTATACTCGTACCTGCCTAACATTTAATGTCGTTCTTGTCTGAACATCTTGAAATTCCAGTCTATATTTTCATTATTCTTCTTTTATTGACAGTTAGCCCCCCCTTCCCTGTAACGGAGTGGTTGGCGTTGACGGTAATTGGCGTAAATAATACTGGTCCCTTCTCCTCTGCGTATTGTTTCCCTCTCTTCTTTGAACCGATCGGCGAGAACCAGGGGCACAAGCTGATGACTTACGTCAGCGATGCTCACGATGAATGTCTCGTCGCTGCTCTCCACCTCGGCGCGGTAGGCACTCGTCTCGTCAGGCTTATAGCGCCTGGCGCCCATGCTCACAGTCAGGTACAGTACCGTGCCGTTCATCGCTTCCCTTGACAACTTGTCCAGGGCCTGGTGCCCAGTCGCCTGCGAGAGAAGACCGCGAGCGATTCAGTAGTAAACATTTATCACCACCATCATCATAATCATCATCAGCCTGACTACGCCCACTGCAGGGCAAATGCCTCTCCCATGTCTCACCAATTAGCCCTGTCCTTTGGCAGCTGCGTGCTCCGTATCCCGGCAAACTTCTTAATCTCATCCGCCCACCTAACCTTCTGCCGCCCCCTGCTCCGCTTACTTTCTCTTGGAATCCACTCCGTTACCCTTAAGGACCAGCCGCTATCTTGCCTTCGCATTACATGCCCTGCCCAAGCCCGTTTCTTCCTCTTGATTTCGACTAGGGTGTCATTAACCCGCGTATTCTCCCTCACCCACTCTGCCCGCTTCCGGTCTCTTAACGTTGCACCCATCATTTTTCTTTCCATAGCTCGCTGAGCTGTCCTTAAGCTGCTTTGTCCTTAACCTAAGTAAAAAGCCATAGCGACTTCCAAGCGGAAGATGAGCACTGTATGCCTATCTGCAGGTGCTTTTAACAACTTCCTTAACATGGTGGAGACGGCTATAAGGCCCAACTTATCGAAACACAGCTACTCTCGGCTATGCCACTGATTGATGCGAACTGTACAAAACGCTCGATTCGGAATCTTGACGAAAAGTCGAAGAAAAATTGTCAAGAGGTCCCTGCGACAAATCCTGAAGTGAGCGTAGTATATAGCCTCACGTTTGAGGCGCGGAACAAGTCTGTCCTCATTTCTTATGTCCGCGTCTTTCTGCTCTAATTAATGTGCCTCAAACGTCGACCAACTTACTGTGTAATTAGTAGTGCCTCGCGAAGTCCTTTGAGGGTTTTCTTACCCAGCTCCCGGCAGCCGATATCGAAACCACGCGGCCAGGAAGAGCGCTAGCCACGCCTGCAAGCGCGCGCGAGAAAGCACGTGACAGGCGCGCCAATCTGTGACGCGTGCTCGTAGGCATGACTAGCGCTCTTCCTGGAAAGCACATGACAGGCGCGCCAATCTGTGACGCGTGCTCGTAGGCATGACTAGCGCTCTTCCTGGAAAGCACGTGACAGGCGCGCCAATCTGTGACGCGTGCTCGTAGGCATGACTAGCGCTCTTCCTGGAAAGCACGTGACAGGCGCGCCAATCTGTGACGCGTGCTCGTAGGCATGACTAGCGCTCTTCCTGGAAAGCACGTGACAGGCGCGCCAATCCGTGACGCGTGCTCGTAGGCGTGGCTAGCGCTCTTCCTGGAAAGCACCTGACAGGCGCGCCAATCTGTGACGCGTGCGCGTAGGCGTGGTTAGCGCTCTTTCTGGCCACGCCTACGAGCACGCGTCACAGATTGGCGCGCCTGTCACGTGCTTTACAGGAAGAGCGCTAGCCACGCCTACGAGCACGCGTCACAGATTGGCGCGCCTGTCACGTGCTTTCCAGGAAGAGCGCTAGCCACGCCTACGAGCACGCGTCACAGATTGGCGCGCCTGTCATGTGCTTTCTCGCGCGCGCTTGCAGGCGTGGCTAGCGCTCTTCCTAGCCACGTGACTTGGGTTTCGGCCGTGTGCAGGGCCACAATCTGCATGCGCCGCAGCGGCGACGGGAATGCCATTTTCGAGAATTCAAAAACTTCTGTGGATATTACTAACGGCAGGCTACAAGCCGAGCAATAGATAAGGAGCCTAACAGTAATAGATAAAAAGTCAACTATTCAATATTAGTTGAGCAGCCTGCTTGTTAGCACGTCTAAGCTTCATTCTGATGCACTATAAAGTTGGCAGTGCTACGCCAAAAAAAAAAGCACGCTTCTAACTCAACTCTAAAAGCTTAGCTTTGTAAATTGCTGACAGCCTTCGGTGAAATATTTTTGTAATTTTTCGCGCACTAACCTGGAGATGAAAAGCACCAAGAAACGAGGACACTCACCAGGTTGACTCCGTATGACTTGTCAGGCATGTTGAGCTGAACCCAGAAAGTTGGTGGCATTAACCGCGCTTCGGCCCACGGTCTGTCGTCGTTAATTTCGTGAGTCAAGATCAGTAAGCCGTCCATCCAGAATGTGTCCCTGACGAGCACGAAAGAATTGGCAAGCCCTGTCCAGCAACGTTCCAACTCTGCACGTGCAAAGCGTATATTCTGAGGCGCAAAAATACTACGCGTGCCACGGGTTGTCTGACTTGCAACCCCACAAGATTTTTTTTTACAGGATAGCAAAGATGAACACAATGCAAATGCATTGCGTAAACCTGGACATGAAAAACAAAAAAAAATTGGCAGTGGTTTAACTTCGCTAACCTTGGAATTCAGCGAAAGCAAGCACGCTTGCTGAACGTCCGAGACTCGTCCATGGCAGCTCCGCTACACGCTCGCGATAGCCGTTCTATATATACCCACACGCCCATGTGGCTATGACATAGTATCACATGGTCTTACGACACCCCATCGGATGGCATCACTTGGCTTCAGATCACACCATCAAATGCTAAGGTCAAAGGTCAACCCAAAGGGCACCCTGTCAAGGTCAAACGTAATAAGTCAACTCAAGGTCAGAGGTGAAAGGTGAACTAACGGTCAGGGGTCAAGGCCAGGGGTCAAGGGTCCGACACCATACCTGTACCTCATATGGTCATACACGGCTAACGTGGTTGGGCAGAAGGTTGTTCAAGGTCATTCTCCGGCCTACGCGACGACTGCTTTACCTAGTGTAGTGAAGCTTTTCGCTTCAAAAACAAACAAACCTGTTTTCTACAATACTGTCGTAAAAGTTAGGCTATAGGAGAGAGCGTCAGATATTTTCGGGACTGTTCGCGGCGTTGTAGGCGCACTATCTGGAAAATTCCCCGTTATTTTCAGATAAAATGCTGCAGAGACCGACAGCAATTCCGCTTCCGACGATAGTCGAGTGAGCTTGCCGCTGTCACCGCCACTAAGTTTACTCTGAGCGCACTAGTTCTCCAAATAAAAAGTTTACTTTTGAAGCTCTCTTCGGGGTATACCTGCCTTTATTACTGGTATCATCAATTGTGAGAATATACTCGCGGCAATGAAAAAAGTGACTAGGATCTCTACATGGTAAAACTGGGTCGGCTTCCTTATCATGGTTGCCTAGTGAGCAGCACAGCTAACAGCGCCCTTAAACTCTCCCTCTCTTTTTTTTCGTTAATTTTAGTGGCCACAGTTGACCCAAATATACTAATTCTAAGCCTGCACTAATGAGAAATCCGCATAAATTGCAGACTGGTCGCCGGAGCTAACTGTACAGCCTCCTGAATACTTTCGTTCTTCCTATACACGATATTGTGACTGGTTTATGACTGGTATTCGTCAGCTACAATGATGTTCTATGTGAACCGCCTGTGAATAGTGATAACCCAAAGTACCTGTCGCACTGTATGCCTTCTAAGGGAGCGCACAGACCTCGTCAAGCCTAGTATGGCTCTTTGCGTTTTTCTCAGTATCCGCAATTCTGAAATAAAATTCGGTAGATCGATTAATTGATTGATTGATAGTCAGGCCTTTAGCCATTCCCGGAAGTGAGCGCCGTAATGAGCTAATCAAACAACTCTCGAACCGGGCACTAATGTGCCACTTTCTACTTCCACGTACATTTAACGGTACTCATACTCGCTAGGCTAATTGACTATACCCTCCGCATAAACTTACGTTGAGATTCCGAGAGCAAACTATACTTTTCCAAACCATAACTAGTCGCTTCTGATATAAGTTTGCTTCACTGACCTATTATTTCTCGTACCTGTATGCTATCTTGATTTCAGTTATGATTGTGCAAATCTACAGTTTTATTCAAATATCTATGTATGATGTATTCTTGGGTTATTTCTGATAATATTTGGAAACTAAGCTTGTTTGTGTTATTGAATACTACTCAAAGTTATTATTGTATAGTATCTGCTATTCTAGATCTCTCCATTGTTTCTCTTAACTATTGTTAATAACTATGTCGACACTGTCTTGTAGAGGTTGTCTGGGCCATGTCAAGCTGTGATTCACAGCTTTTAGCCCAGATATCCTTCCAAACTTCTGGTAAAATAAAATGAATTAAATTGAATTGAATGAAGGAAACGTGAACACATGTCTAGTAAAGGGTCATTGCATAGCACTCACAATCACAGCTCACCATATCCTTTTCAAGATGTCTTCCACGAATTTTAGAAATGAGCTACGGACAAAGAAGTGGAGTGACCGGTCAGGTTTCGCCACTCGGTTGAGTATTCCTTTCATGTCCTGAAAAATCGAAAGGATTTACAAATATATGACCAGGCCAGGCGCCTAGCTGCCAAACATGGCGTCAGAGTTCCTTGTTTGCACTTAACGACCGGCTTTAGTCGAGCGAGGAGAACGCACAGTGCGATCATTGGCAAAGGGTGACTCGACAGCCGATGCCACGTCTCCACGACACCACGTCTTCGTAGAAGCAGATTGTCGCAAAGCTTCTATGAAGACGTGGAATCGGCAATGAGCAAAGTTAAAAAAAAAATAGCCCACTGCACTGATGGGAGACTTCAAAGCCAAGGTAGGCAAGATAGGCAAGGGTTTGTTGAAGTTATATCAATAAGCATTCGGTAAATCTTCTAGACAGATAGGTAATTAGTTTCACCCCTTTGTGCAGGGGTGGCGATAACTGCCGCTCGTCAATTTATTCGGATTAAATGCCACTTTTACTCTATCTCTTTGAAAACTGCTTTCTCGCCTTCACTTGGCCTTTTGCTTGCACTTTTTTAAAACCGAGCGGGCCCTGCCTGGCTGTTCCTAAACCGCAGTGCACCTCGTATCTCTGTCTGCCACGTGCACTGAGGGCTGGAGGGAGTTATACTGGATAGCAACATCTTATCATTTCTCTGTCTTGCATGCAGCAGCAGGAAATTTCATCCGTGGAGTACATGGATGGATGGATACGGCTGAACCCTTAAAATGGGCGGTGGCTCTACCCACCTAGCCATGACTTATTTGATTTTAGCCACCAATCGTATAACCTTCGCTTGGTTACTTCTACCCGCTTAAAATCTACTTTCCCTTCACTATCCTTAAACCCCAATGCCTTGGATAAATCAGCCCCGCTGCCTTCCACTGTAGGGTGAAGCCTTTTACAGAAAAGTATCAAGTGTTCAGCCGTTTCCTCCTCCTCTCCGCACGCAATGCACAAAGTGTCTATCTCCTGGTACCTGATTCTATACGTCTTAGTCCGCAAAACTCCAGTCCTGGCCTCAAACAACAAAGAACTTCCCCTACAATTATCATAGATATTTTCTTTGGCAATTTCCTGCTCAAAAATCCTGTATGTTCCCAGTGCTGATTTCGTCAGCATCCCTGTTTTCCACAGAGCCCTCTCTGTTTCTTTAACCTTTTCCTTTACCGATAATTGCCGATTTGCCCCCCCCCCCCCCCCCACCCCTTACTTCTGTCCAGATATTTGCTTGTCAATTTTCTGGTTCGCTTTCTCCATTTCGTGTCAACATTCTTTATATACAGGCATCTGAAAACTTTCCTAGCCCACCGCTTTTCCTCCATCTTTCTCAATCGTTCCTCAAATGCTATCTTACTGCTAGCCTCTCTGCTCTCGAAAGACGCCCATCCCATATCACCCTGTACCCCCTGATTTGGTGTATTGCCATGTGCTCCCAAAGCTAACCTCCCTACTCCCCGTTGTTTAATTTCTAGCCTTGCTTGAACATCTGGCCTCATGCACAGGACCGCATTACCGAAATTTAGGCTAAGGACCATCACCCCTTTCCAGATCCCTCTTACCACCTCATACCTATTGTAATTCCACAGTGCCCTATTTTTCATGACAGCTGCATTCCTACTATCTTTATTCATTACATATTTTTCATGCTCTGTCAGATACTCAGCATCGTTATTTATCCACACCCGAAGATACTTGTACTCATCCACTACTTTTAGCACGAACTCCTGTATTCTATGCTCGCCGACCATGGGCCCTACACCAGCTCCCCCTTGTTGACGCTACGTGCAGGGGCAACAGCAAAAGAAAACCCACTACGGCATAACTTACAAACGTACACGGAGGACGGTGAACAGGACGGTGAAGTTGTCCCTATTGACGGCATAGTGCGGAACGTTCAAGTATCCCCAGTGGTATATCTTCTTCTGTAAAAAGTCTTGCAGCGTTGACGGGGCCGAAGGTGTTGTTAAGAATTGTATCGTTTTGGGGTATTGGCTGCAACGAAATTTGCATACCACGTCTTGCATGACTGCTACAGTACGAATAAAGCTTCTTATTCGACTTGGGCGGATAATTAAAAGAATTTTAACGTGAGGGCGGTAAAGGCTCCGTTACGCAGTGTCGGCGTTGCGGGCGATAAATAGCGTGGCGCAGATTGGCCCTAGCAGCCGCCCCCATAGAATCAACCCAGGTCACGTGATGGTGTGGGGTAATCACGACCTACCCACCGGATTGTGAGAAAACTAACTGCACTGGCAGGTGGCAGTTAAATTAATGATTGATCGCGAGAGGTTGCTCGGGAAGAACTTGGTTTGCACAAGACCCACCGGTGGCAGCACCTACCATCGCAGGACAGTCGCGCATCCCTTAACCGCTGCACCACTGTGCCAGGAGAGGCATGAGGACTCCCAAGGATTTATAAATGTAAATTTAAGAATGACCAATTACGCATACATGTCCATTAACGCTTTCCCGTCGTATCTTTAAGGAAGAGCTTAAGTGTATCCCGGTCCTGAAACATGCTCATTATAAGGATATTCTGAATAGCTTCGTGTATTTTCTATTCTGTATGCATCACGTGTTAAGGTCATAGCCAATAGATATCGAGATAGAATTTTATTCTACACTCTCACAGTTAAAGGTCTGCTGGGGACGCCTCTCGGTGGGCATTACGCTCGTACCATAGCCTATTCCACTTTTCCTCATTCGCCGCATTCCTGCTAAGCCAGAGCACAGTGAGTGGCCTCTGCGAACGATAGGGGGGAAAATTGGAGGGTAGCCTCAGGTAGCGCGGCACACTGCTCATGGTATTTATTTTGTTATAACGGCATCCTTCGGACCTAACTAGCAAGGCGCGCGAGCTGAGACAGCTTGGCGCGCAATTTCGTGTTCCCGCGATCAGAAAACTGCGTGCGACGCCGCATCGGAGAGCGAAACGCGCAAAAACACGCACGTTTCCACGTTGCCTCGTTGCTATTTGCAGCCAACGTTGGTTGCAGCGTCGTCTGCTTGGCTCATGGGGGAAGAAAAACTCAGGAGAGAACCTGACTATTCGCGCTGCACGCCGGAAAACGTGACGGAATTCACGCGTTTTCGCAAGGGCTACTGGGAGGCTTTGGCCATAGGCGCAGCCAATAGTAACGCTGGGCGCAGCGGTGTCGTCTGCTGCATTGTCTGCTGCGCATGCGCAAGCGCGCCGAGACGGCGGCGAAGCAAGGGGGAGGGGTGTCGATGGGATCCGGCTTCAAAAAAAATGTGAGGCTAACCGCCTCTCCCGACTTCTTTCCTTCTTCCATGGCTTGGCTGTTCCGCTGACGGGACAACCCCCTACTTGCAACGAGCACCGGAGCGTTGTGTTTCGTCAGCAGAATAGCCGTGACACATAAACCTCGCGTGGCATTTGGTGTTGTTAAAACGTTGGCACAGAGCGAAAGAATACATAAAACTGAAACGTAACTGGTTCCCGCACGCTTCGCAGTGTCCTGGCAGAGTGCGCAACGTAGCGCAACAGCGCATCGACATTTCACATTTCAAGCGAAGTGTAGCCGTTTTAACCGAACGCTGGGCACCGGTTTCGTGATCTCTACAGAACCAACATGGCGGGCCTAGTTCTTGGAGCGCCCCCGAGATGGCGCTGCGCATTTCGCATATCGTCCATTGGCGAGCGCTTTATGCGCACGTGACGCTAAACGACCCTCTGGTCGAGGCTTTCGTGACGTATGCTCGTTATGCCAACACTCACAGGTAGTCCAGGCTGACCCCGTGCTCAGTCTTAGAGTACTTGGCTGCCGTAGCCTTGAAGGCGTCGAACGACGGGCCTGCGCCCTTCCCCTCGAGGAAGCCACTTTCGTCCTCTTTCGCCTGGTAGAAGTGGTAGTCGCAAAGGCCGTCCTCGGGAAAAATGAGCTTGGGGTCCATCTTGTCCCCGAAGACGCACATCATCCATTTCGCCGTGAGAGGCTCTGTGAGGGAGGAGGAGGACGACAGGGGGTGTTCGAAAACGCGCCCGCAGGATAACGAGAGGATAGGAACTTACGTGAGACTCGGGGAAACATACCCAGCAATTCTGGACAAGAGCATTTTCGAGCAGGAAACCGTGTATGAACGCAATTTTTTTCATATCATGTGAGATTTCACTATAACAATCAATATATCCGCAGATCACCCGACGGCAGTCTTGTATTTTTTCTTTTCTGTTCACTTTTTGCATTCGTCAAAAGCATTCCCCATTGGTTTTCTATGACAGTCTTAACTGTTCGATGCGATCAATGGAACAAATTCAAAAGAAAAATTTTGCTACGTATCAGTATAATGGACCATTGCCTTCAATATTTCCTTAAAAGTGCCTCATATTTTCCAATTTTCAAAATTTTTGTTCGAGAAAGCAGGACATGTGGCATAAAAGGGCTCTCAGATCGTCCGAGTGAGACGGCTGACAGTGATAGCTTTCACACTGTCCAGGTATCTCGCTGTGAGGTCATCCTCCGCGCTGTGATTGAAAATTTTCAAGTCGCATTCCAAGCGTACAGATGTAAGATCGGGCTAAAGAAAAAACAATTGCCCTGCCCGCACCGTGTTGCGACGCAACGGGCTATTCCTAGCGTACAGTGCATATTTGAAGCGGACGAAGGATAAATATTTATTTTTTCTAGGGAATGTTACGTTAGTATAGCAAAGTTACTTCATCGTCAAAGCACGGCGTTCTTTTAGCGCTGAGTGCATAGCTGGAAACCGACTGCACGTTTACAGTTCTGTGTGCCGCACTAACCACACCACTTGGAGGAGCTACGTCCGTTATCTGGAGGTATTGAAAAAAAAAATTACAGGACGATAGCAATGCGCAACGCAGATTCTGCAACAGCTGTTGAAGTGCTCATATTTGACGATATGTTTGGTTAAAGAACATGAGAGCCATTTCACATCTGTATAGTTGTAGATAACTTTTTTTTACACACATGCCGTTTATCGGCTAGCTAACCTCTGCACTCCGCCGCTCTAGGCGCGGAGTGCCAGCGATGGTCCTCTCCTCGGGTGGCGCGTTTCGCAGCAGCTGCCGCTGATGGACCGTGCTGCATTCCACCGCTCTCTCCCTCCTTCTTCCACGGTGACCACCCTCCGGTTACGCCTTCCTACACTCTTACTATGCTCTCGTCCTCCTACGTAATCCTCCACCTCTTTCCAGGGTAAGCACCCTCCGAGTGGTACGTTCCCATGGCAGCACCCCTACCAGCTGGGCCTTCTACGCTGTCGCCATACCCTCCTCCTTCCTGGGCAACCAACCTCCAGTTGGGGATTCCTGTGCTCTCACCCATCCTCCTCCTTTCACAGTTACCACCTTCCGGACGGTTACCGCGGGAACCGCTATCCGGTTGCGCTTTTTACTCTCCCTCCATGCCCTTTTCTTTGCACGGTAACCCTCCTCCCATTCCAGCGTGACTATAACCTCCTCTGCTAGAGGCTTGTGCACTGTGCAATGCCAGAGCACGTTAAAGATTCTCTGGCGGACGAAGTTATCCGGAGCCCTCCAAAACGGGAGTCCTTCACAGCCCGAGTCGCTCTGGGACGTTAAACCCTATAAACTGCATTATACGCTCCTTGTGGTTTCCTAGCCGGCATCCTTCGGTTGCACCTTCTTACGGTCCCACTATGTCCTGCTTCTTCCACGGTAACCACCTCCCAACGGTGGTTTTCACATCAATTAACGCACCCACCAGTTACGCCGATGACTACGACATACTACTACTACTGTGCTACAACTACGGCGACGTGAAACACAGGAGCAGTCGTTTTACAGCTGTCGATGTAAAACGTGCCTTCGCCTGTGGCTGTGAAGTATACCCGTCAAAGGAAAAAATACCCTTTAGGCCACCCTTCCATTGGCTACAGCTGGCTCGACGCTCCTCCGAGCTAACCCGAGCTTGCCCGATTTACTCCGATGCGTCACACAAGAATCTTGGCAAAGACCGCGTTAAGCAGCGCTTTCGGACCAGAAACTAGTTCGCCTGTGGAGAAGCTACAGCGGTAGTCAGCTTCTTAGGAACAAACCTCAAAACGACATCTGGACGCAAGCATAAGGTAAGTACTCACGTAATTAGATGCACCTGCTTGCCTTGCCGGCCCCTTTTTGTTGCAGGCAAAGAACTGGAGGGGACACTTAAAGGGGCTCTGAAACACCTTCCGAGGAGAGCCCATCAACTCGCTCAATCACTGCATTGTGTTGTCATGAACACCTGAGCCAAATAATACACGTCTACACGCAGCAGAAGACCTACAATCAAACCCGAAAGTTGGTGAGCCCTTCCCGGCGACTTTTTCGTGCTCGCACCCTCCTCCGTCGCTTGCATCTACGTATACATTTTGAGAGGTGGCTATTGGTTAGATTCTTTCAGACGACAGGCAGCTACCAAGGCCGCGGCCAATAAGCCGCGTAGATCCGGCGGGTCAGGAAGCTCTGCCCCCAGAGGTGGGGCCGGCGGAAGTGCGCCGACCTTCCAGCGTGCAAAAAGTGACGAGAGGGGAGGGTAAGGCGCGAAGACGCTGAATTTCAAATTTTGACCACAAATAACTCTGTTTCTACAAAGCGCATTAAAAAAATTCTTCCTGGACAATATTCGAGAAGCGGCGTGCTTTCACATCCCAGGCATACGGTAACTTTATTAGAGCCCCTTCCAGAGCCCCTTTAAGCTCCGCCTTAGGGGTATGGCGCGATAATGTTAACGGGTTAAGCTCTTACATGCGGAATTGGTCCTTCTTTGCCTTACATTTATAAATATGTGGGAGTCCACATACCGCTTTCGGGGCAATGGTGAAGCGATCAAGCGATGCGCCACTGCCCTGCTATGGCAGGTGATCCCAGCGGTGGTTTTGGGCGACCCAGGTTGCTCTTCCCGAGTGACCTCTTGCGAAGAACTAATTTAACTGCCCTACCACGGCGGAGAGTTTGGTCACAACCAGACCATCCGGTAATCACGTAACCATGCCGCCACAAGGTCACGTGACCTAGGCGGGCAACCTACATGGCCGGCCTATGTTGCTTCTCTCGGGATCGTAGGTTTTTCTCTCATTTTAAACGATGCCGACTCTTATGCGGCTCTTTTAAGAATAAATTCGCCTACCTCCACACAAAGTTACCATTTTCTTTTAGTGTCAGATGGAAATGATTATGATCCATAGCGCAGCAACAAAACAGGGGACAAACACAAGCGCTAAACTTCCACTACGGCTTTATTTGTTGCACACAGAATTTATACATGAAGTAAAGAACGATACCAGTCAGATTAGACAAGAAACTTTGTGAACATTAGATACTTTGTGAACGACATCTCAAACTTTTGAGCATCGATGATCCTTTTTCTGATTAGAAGCTCAGAACAGGTAGTTTTGTTTCTAAAAGAACTTGAAGAGCAAGATGTGGAATTTTTTTCAATAGATGTGAAAGATCTATATTACTCCCTGCCACATCAGCAGCTTTTAGAATGTATCGAAGACTGCATTCATCGTTTTGGTGCTATTGCTTTTCAGTATGAATCAGGTGTGTCTGTTGACGGGTTCTTGAGCGTATTGTCTCTGTATCTGAAGTCGACCTTTGTTAGCTGGAATCAAGAGATATTTCTGCAAAAGGATGGGGTATGCATCGGCTCGTGCATTGCTCCGGCGCTCAGTGACCTTTACCTTGCTAGTGCTAGTCTAGACAGGCGACTGCAAAATAAACTGGACGTTGCTGTGGTCATTCGGACGTTTAGGTTTGTTGATGACTACCTAGTGGTCCTTCGTAAGAGCCATAGAGATGTTTCTGTAACAGCCGCAACCGCTATTTCTACCTTCTCTTTGTGTCTGCACCCTCTGAAGATCACCCATGAGCTTCCGGTTGAGGGCACTATTCGGTTTCTTGACCTAAAATTGGTTACTGGAAAGCAGGTTTGTTGGATGTATGAGCCCAGAGCTGAGAAGCCCCTATTGCCCTTTTCGTCTGCGCATACGAGGCTGGTCAAGCGAGGGGTCGTGAACACGTGCTTTTCAAATGCAGTTAGCAAGTCCTGCGCACGCTTGATGAAAAGTAGTTTGTACAAGCAGGTGGACCGCCTCCGAGCAGCAGGATTCCCGAGACACTTATTAGTTTCGGTCGCTGAGAGCTTGCATCAGCAGGAAAAGGCCAAGAAGACTGGAACTGATGGCGAAGGGGGCAGCAAGGTAGTGGCGGTGCCCTATATCCACAAGCTGTCACACTCCCTCCAGAAGGTAGCACAAAAAGTGGGAGTGAAGGTGTATATGTCTGCACCAGAAAAATTGTCCCGCATTTGCAAGGCCACCTGTCCCGACAGCAGGCTTCAGAATAGTTGCACGATTCGGCATAGAAACCATTTCGTGTAGTGCACTGAAGATATAGTCTACAGTATCCCGCTTTCATGCGGCAAGGCGTACATTGGGCAGTCAGGCAGATGCCTTAATGAGCGGTTAAGCGAGCACCATAGGGAAGCTAGGGATGGCGGTCCCAGCAATTTGGCACGGCACTGTCGTGCTCATAAATGCAAGCCTGGGTTTAAAGAATGCGAGGTGATTGGCAGAAATGCCGATAGATTAAGAAGGGAAATTATCGAGGCTGCCGCAATCGAAAGAGCTGGACCTGAAAGCTGCGTCAGCAGTCCATGATTGTCGCTGACAAAGAACGAAATGGCATTTTTATCCTCGGAGCAGTATGCCAACCGGTGAAATGTATTGCATGTGATTTTTAAGCTTTGTTCACAAAGTATCTTGTCTAATCTGGCAGGTATCGTTCTTTACTTCATGTATAAATTCTGTGTGCAACAAATAAAGCCGTAGTGGAAGTTTAGCGCTTGTGTTTGTCCCCTGTTTTGTTGCTGCGCTATGGATCATAACTCATACCCACTAGCCCGAACCATCACCTTGTTCAGATGGAAAACTTGAGTCATCATCATCATCAGCAGCAGCATAAGCCCGACTACGCCCACAGCAGGGCAAAGGCCTCTCCCATGTCTCTCCAATTAACCCTGTCCTGTGCCAGCTGCGGCCACCCTATCCCCGCAACCTTCTTTATCTCATCCGCCCACTTGCTACTTTTGCCTTCTCTTGGTACCCAGTCCATTACTCTTAACTTCCATCGATTATCTTGCCTTCACATTACATGCCCTGCCCAAGCCCGTTTTCTTTTGAACGCGACTAAAGGATATCAATGAACCAATTTTGTTCCCTGATCCACTCTGCCCTTTTCCTGTCCCTTAACGCTACACCTGTTTGCCGTTCCAAAGATCGCTGCGTTTTCCTCAATTTACTCGGGTAATTATTCGGAAAACTTGGGTATTGAGAAATAAAATATATACACTGAATGTTCCCAGTTATATACTGTAATTTAGGCATATTTGTTGCTGAAAAAACAGCCTTAGTTTGCAGCGATAACAGTAAGCATGAGGCGGTTTTCATTAAAACCTTCACTCCTTTCCTGCCTTACTCCTTTTTTACTGCTACATAGGGCTATTAATGTGGGTTTCCTGATGCGGTAGGGACAACCTGCTGCTGGATGGCAGACGATTGTTTTGGCGCAGGTACTGTTAAGGCGTGGTGCAAGGGACCCTTTCGAAGTTTTCTACAAATTATGCTCCATCCCCCCCCCCCCCCCACCCCCCGGGCTGTCCTGTGCGCTTTAAGAAGTCCCGTGCTACACAAAGATAAAGGCTTAAATTTATGGAAACCTCCCCGGAGCTTGACGGCGCTACAAAATAAGCCATCGTAAAGCCATCTTAAGCCTTAAATATGCAAGTCCAGACAAGGTTATGGATGTCGAATAGAGCAGGGCAACCATCTTGAGAATACTGCCCGTAAAGACTTACTTGGTGTTGTAGTTGTCGCTGCAAACACAAAGAGTGCACGTTTTTGAATCTCTCTTTTAAGAGCGGACATAACTCTAAGCACTTCGAACTAAGGCAAGGAATTTTTTGATTGAAATGTCTCTTCACTGCCATATTAGAAACGTCGAGATTCGAAATTAAACCGATATAACGCTGATGCTAGGGGGAGATTTGTGGTCCAGAAAGAAAAACTCAGAGAAAGCGGCAGTCGCCTACGCCTAGCCGCTGATACAAATTGACAATATTTCATGGCGCATATGCAGCGAATGTGAAATGTGGCGGTCGCGTTGTAAGAGGGCTGTCAGCATATAGAAATTCCGTTTCTTTTTTCGCGGCATCCACAAATACTACAACACGGAATATTCTGCGCTCTACACACCAGGATCTTGAGCCACAGTTGCTTTTAACGTGTCATAATTTGAAGCCCCATCGGGAAAAAAATGCGGCGTCGTTCACATATATTCAATGACTGGAAGTCAGGTCGCAAGCATTATACATTTTTATTTGTTGTCCGATTGTGTGCACACAGACGTGCAGACAGACGACAAACATAATAAAATTATAGGTCGCTGTGTTTTTGTATTCTATTTTGTTTGCACGTGTAAATGCGTTTTATTCATAGATAAGTCGCCCCTGACGCGGTTTGCACCGAGTTCATGAAAAGCGAAATACTGATAGATATTTACTTCCTGGCCATTCTCCCGAAAACATTTTTTTGAGGGCGCTCGGCTACTGATCCGGAGTACCCGGGTTCGAACAAGACCCTGGCGGCCGCGTTTCGATGGAGGCGAAACGCAAAAGGCGCCCGTGTGCTGTGCGATGTCAACGCACGTTAGAGATTGCTTTTCTTTAGGGAAAGGAAATGGCGCAGTATCTTTCTCAAATATATCGTTGGACAACTGAACAGCGACGTAAGGGAAGGGATAAAGGAGGGACTGAAAGAAGAAAGGAAGAAAGAGGTGCCGTAGTGGAGGGCTCCAGAATAACTTCGACCACCTGGGGATCTTTAAAGTGCACTGACATCAAATATCCCCAGGTGGTCGCCAGGACTCGAGGCCCAAATGGCCCTAGTAACCCGAACACGGAGAGCAGGGGCAGCTACTAGAGTCCCAGACCAGGGACCCCACCAACACATCCACATCCCAAACCTTCAGAGTCTCTTGAGCCCTTTCGCCATCTCAGTCAGAGTCCACCCTTCCTATTTTAATGCAGTTTGATCCGGCGAACGAATTCAATGTCTCATAGGTTTTTTTTTTCTTATTTCTCGAGCTCCTGTTGTTAAGCATCAAAAACTTTAGAGTCACTCTTGAACTGATGAATGCGCGATGTAGTCATTTTTCTTTTTAACACCGCATATGAAAAACCAAGATGAAAATGAAGCAGTCTTACCCAGCGTTGTCACTGTTGTCGGCACAGTTGTGTTCGCTGAAAGAAAGGCACAAAAGGGTGAAGGTCGACTGAGATATTATCGCGTGGTATTAATGTCATACTGAGACATTAGTTGGGATTTACATCGCTAGCTGTGGCAACAAGGAATACTAGCTGTCACTTAGTGTAGCACAGGCATGACTTTGACAGGCATGACAGCTGCAACGGCGTGGTCGCGTTCCTGCTGCAACATCATGATTCTAAGAGCGCCATGACCCCACGCTCATCGCAGAACGGTACTATGTTTATTGCGGCTTTGTAACCGACCTATTTCAGTCGGGATGCTTTTGAAAGGTCTAATCGGTAAGCGCCAGCACGAATGCACGTAACAGCTTTTTGATGCTTTCCTGTGAGCTCAGAGATAAAATTTAGCCACGGTCAAGTTACCATGCAAAATAAAACCAACACCTGAATTGTACATTGCAGAACTTTTTACAATGAAAATTCTCCGCGAAGATTAGTCACGATGACCCATCCAATTTATCCCAATTTAGGTTAAACAGCGCGAAACGAGACGAAGCACAAAGGAAGATGGCAGTCTTTTTTGTCGCGTTGTTCCATCCACCATACACTGTTACCAACTTGCCCAGCATCCTATCCTTCTAATTTATCTTTCTTTAATTAGACAATTTAAGCCTGGTCAAGACGACTGCCTATAACCCTGCACCTATTAGATCGTTAAAGAGAACATTTTTTCGAAGGTGAAAACCTTACAAGCTCAATTACGAGAAAAACAGGCGGCTTCTGTATGTGTACGCAGACGGTAAAAAGAAAAAAGAGAAGAGGCTGCTGTCCATATGAGATGCCCCGAGTGGATTGTGGTGGATTACGGGCAGATTCTGGCAGAGTGGTGTAGATTGAGAGTGCACTACACTGAAATAAATTGGACTACGGTGGATTGTTGTGGATTAAGTTCAATTAGGGTAGATTTCTGGAGATTGAGAGTGGATTACCTTAGATTAGATTTCAGTAAGGTGGATTAAGTTAGATTACAGAGGATTGGGATTAATTATGGCGAATTGCGGTGAATAAAGTGTGGATTAAAGGAGTCAATGCTTTTACCATCACAGTGCCGAAGTAGTCTTAAGTATTCTAATTTTAAAAATTAGCCCTCGTTGGCTGAAATAAACTTTATGCAAAGTCTACATATAGTCTTCTACAAATTTTTCTGCAGTTTTATTAGTAGCATGCGTATGGGCTCTTGTCGAGGATACTTTGCGCATAATAGCAGGCACAATAGTTGACTGTTATCGAAGAATGGTATTCGTCTATAAGCAATTACCTTAGTATATACCTCGTAAGCAGTACGAAGAACGTTAATCACTCGCATACAAAGGCCCTCTGTACTTCTAATCACTAACCATCTCTGCTTTCCACCAATAACTAGCCTCCCATGCACCTGTCGTTCAGCATAGGTCATGAACGTGTGAATTATCCTCTTTAGGAAAGCTCATGACCAGGTCTAACATTTGTGCTTTATTCCACAATACTGCTAGCTAAAATTTGTGACCCATGCAGGAGGAGAAATGCAAATATCAAGAAAGAACACAAACGCTATAGAATGAACAACGAAGGAAATACCGAGGCAGCTCAATAGGTCACAGCAGTTCACTTAGACACCGCATAGTACACCACGGAACCACTCGACTAAATGCCCTTAAAAGCGCCAATAAAATTGGAATACGGTTCAGGAGTTTTAAACTGGAATTATAGCAACCGTGTTTTAGTCGCACCCCATGAGAACTTCACAACACCATTAATCTGACTGTACTGCCTTGTTGCCTAGCCAGCGAACTGTTATCATTGGCCGCGCCGCAGTGCCAGCCGCTTGTATCCTCAATGTCCTCGAATCCGATCCATGAATTCGGTGCCCCGTAAATTGTTCATCACGTTCTTCTTAACTTCCTGTTATTCAGCGCGGTAAAACATTGATCTACATCTTTAGAAAACGCAAATTCTCGTCACGGCTTTTCTCTTCTTTTTTTTTGTTGTAACTGGCGCGCAAATCGAGAAAAGACAAGATTTTTACCTTCCTCGGTTGTTTCGGCTTCAGTTGTAGGTGCTTCGGCTGAAGGAAAACAAAGTCCTCTTTAATTGCTTGCGTTTCAAAAGACCTGGCGGCCAGGCCGGCCCTGCGTCACGTAGTGTTTAATCTTGGCTATTGCTGTTGAGCCTTGTCCTACGTCCTTAACTCAAAATTAGCTTGTATTCCCGCTGCTAATGAGACTGCGAGCATTGCAAGCTTACGTCGAAGTCAGACGTCGTAACAGGAAACTGTAGCGCTGTTCTCCTAACCAAGCATATATATAGTATTACGAGCAAGGCAGACGGGGAGAGAGCACCAGATGCTGGAGATCTGGAGAACGTCCTGTCGGCGGTCACGTGATCCGAGCAGGCTTGAAAAGCGGCACTTACAGTTGCTTAACACACTGGCACGCTGCAGCTGTTATCGCTTGTCTCCGCTCTGGGGTTAGAAGGTAAGGGATGTTATTGAAGGTTATTAGAGATTTAGTAAAACATACCCCTGCGATTTCACTCCCATTTACGTCTCAGCGTTACGACAAAGCCGGCCAGTACAGTGCGACTGCGCAAACGTTAAATTCGCCAATACTTCGTGACAAGTTGAACACCGTCAATTGGCGTTAGAAAAGAAACTGTGCCGTCCTAGGCAAAAGTGATCGTTGAACTGGGCTGAACGCCTTTTTCCTTTCAATGTTAGAACATTAACCACCAGTTCTGTAGCCGGCTTGCACCGTACTGCACCGCCCTGCTAAAAGTGAACAAGGAACGCATTACCTTCTCCTAGCCAGCGAAGGCATTGGTGGTCACGTGGTAAGGTGGTGTGGAAACGTAGCTGTATGTTGCCGTATAAAGGAGCTTTGCAGTGCTGCTGACATGCATAATCTTCAGACGATACCTGCTAGCTGCTCTTTTTGACAATTCTATGACGAAGAGGAGAGGAGAAATCTAGACTGGAGCGTTTTATCCTTTTTGGGAAGAGTGCGGGTGGCCCCGTGTTCCATTAAGTTATGGCATCAGGTACCGAATAATAATAAAAAAAAAACATTCATAGTTGAAACTGCCGCACTCATCGTGGTCGGAGTTGGCATCGACCGTAAGGCCGGCAGGCAACGTGCGACGGGAAGTGCCGAGAATTTATGAGAGTTGTGCTAGAGCATAAATCCAAAGAATATCAACCCAGAAGAAAAAAATGGACTTTGAAATAAATTACAGCATGACACTGCGTAAATAAGCAGGACTAACTATGGACGAGTGCGAACAGAAGTTGGGTTCAACCAAGAAATGAACGCTGAATACACCTGGTGACTATTTTTTGAAAACACAGCGCAAAAAAAAAAGACACAGACGACACAGATGTGGACGGGACAAGCGATATGGGACAGCTGGACAGCGCCTGTCCCGTCCATATCTCTGTCGTCTGTGTCTTTTTTTTTGCGCTGTGTTTAAAAAAAAAAAACTGCAACCAACTAGCCCAAACCATGATACTGTTGCACCTGGTGACTAGTCCGCAGTACGAATCTGGCTTGCCCGGCACGGTTCACAGAACATCGCGGTCGTATACTCTTGAACTGTACAAAGTCACACACGACTTTAGGGCACTTCCATACCATTCTTAACCGTATCAATTACACTGCTCCTGATCTCGCAGAAAACTGTAACTTTTAGATTTTGTTTATCCATTTCACACTCCCAAATGATACTGCCCTTTCCTGCTGCTTCCCTATTATCTTGTTGAATAGAGGGCGCTACCTTAGTTCCAGCAAAAAGCAGGCAGGCATGGAGGGCGTACAGAAAAACTTACTCGATGTCGTCCTGGTCTTTTTCTTGGTGACTGCAAAAGTGAGGTACGGAAATCGAGCTTTGAATAGAGAATTAGATCACAAAGAAATCTAGCTACGGAATACGCAAGAAAGTGGTGATTATTTTGGTGTTTCCAGAAGCCCAAACAAGGCGCTTTAGTTTTGCGCTAAAGAACAGCTTGGGCGCTTTATTTGGCCACTGTGCCTGCTCTTGTCACCATCAGACAAAATGGGTGAGCTGTGGGATTGGCTGAACCGTTTTGCTCTAATGCCGCGCCTAATAAAACGAAGAAAGTGCGGCTGTCCAAAGTCACCCAAAGCTGGCCATGCGAAGCTTAAATTCCCTGTCCTAGATTCCGTTAAATATAAAACTCGTTCGATCATTGTCGTAATCAGCAATATTGCGTCATTGCAGGGTGCAGGCCGACGCACTTACCACTCGGAAAGCTAAGCAATCTAGGCACAGGGTTCGGGGTTACAGGAAACGATCAGTGCTTACAGAATATTCTTTACGTTGTGGGTGGATGCCAATGAGTTATTACTGCCTTATTACCATTCATTTATCCGCCCGTACGTTTCTATTGTGAACGTCCTAGGAATTTCAAAATCTGTGGTCCCACACAATATTTTCTTCGGGCCGGAATATTTTCCACCAACAAAGCCGCACGAAGCTTCAAGTTACCCGGTGAAAACATTTTGGAAACATCTGCATTAGGACATATTTTACTGACTGCTGAAAAATGTTCACTTAACTGAGATCAATCCTCAAGCCACGTCTGCCGTTTGATCAAGACGCCAAAGTAGCGCCTCTGCCCACGCAACGGAGTTTATTCTTTAGCCGTTTCGCGAACAACTTATGGCACGTCTCGAGATCTTAATCTTGTTAAGGTACACAGAACCGTTGTGCTCAACTTTAGACATATCTTTTCGTTTTTACGAGCACCAAAACGGCCCTAATATACGGCTCACAAGAAAACCTTGCTGCCTCGCTACTTTCGGCAAAGACTGTACGTTGACTTGTGGTTTGTGTGCAGGGGTATGCTATGAGCGGCGTTCTTACCTTTCTTTCTTGTTTGCCGTTGCACTGAAATAACACCAGAAAAGCAGTTGAGTTTTTAAAGAAGTGCCCTGAGACTAATATTGCAGATATACATTTTTGGTCTCTGACTCAACGTTTTCATCATCTCTATGCCCTTCCGATTCGCGGCAAAATTCTTGCCTCCGCACTGCCAGAGCTGCTCTGAATAAATCACCCAGGTCCAAGCTAGCCTGGATGGCAATAAGCAGTAGTCGCGTATTTTAAAGCGCACGCGAAGGCATGGCCACGATATAATGCACACTTCATACAAGGCTGCGTTTGTAGTGCAATGGGTTATCTAAGTAAGCAGTTTTATACTTACCGACTGGAGGAGGCAGAGGAGCTGGAAACAGGAAGGAAAAAAAGTGTTCGTTTTTGACAGCGTTCAAAGAGCGGTCCATTTTGTTTCGAAATACAAGATGGTGCACAGGGCAGTTTTATTGCTGCACACGAGATAACAGGGTTTTCACCAGTGTACGGAAAGGAAAAACCTGAAAACTTGAAAGACACGTCGGCTGCCGAATACAGCCGGCCTTAAGTGGACGCTAACAAAACTGCATCCAATATTTGCTGTCAGTAAAAAAGACAAAACAATTTTACAGCTCCTTCTGTCTGGCTTGGTGTGCTTATCCATTCGAAAGAAAAATCACTGTTGGTGGAAATCAGATTTAAAAATGAAACTTTTTCTTGCCACTCCGTTCAAAATTGTGACGTCTACACCGAAACGGACTCCGTGATCACCGTCTTGAAGTGAATGAAGGCTTGACTTAGCCTTAGAGATCCTAGCCGACTACCCCGACGCACCACAGTTAGCTTGCGAAAATGACCGGTAGTGGCGATAAGTGTATTTAATTTTTTTAACTTTGATTTTATATGGCAGTCGTAAGAAATAATTTGCTACGCATCGTAAAAATTGACCATTACCTTCAATATTTTCATAACAGTATCTTACAGTAATGTGACTTATGTAAAAAAAAATGCTGGACATGGAGGAGCAAAAGTGAAAAACTGCGGTACAAAAGCGTCATACCTACTTGTATGGTGCGCCTATATATTGGTGCAAACGCACAAAAACGCACACGCACACATGGGCAAGATATGACACTGTTCATGTCGTCCGTTGTCTGGTTGTGAGAACAGTCCGGTAATATTAACAGTATTGTTTTTTTCCTCTACAGAAGTACAAATGCGGGCCTGCCGAAGTCTCGGAAGGCTTCAGTGGCAGCGCCCGGCAGCAGGTTAATACAACAAGCTTATATTGCCACAAAAACAGACATCGCAACAGAAACGCTAAAAAAAAGGTCACTTCGTAAAAAAAAGAAAAAAAAGAAAAATACACTCATTTGTAGTTTAAAAAATTTTCAGAGGACGATTACGACTGTGTAACGCGAGATTCAGCGATAGCTGTTTATGCGTCTAGGTTTGGGGATATTTTCCTGGCGCACTGGCGTAGTAGTCATGTGATGCACCCCTGCACTGGCAGGCGGCTGTTCCAAACAGAGCTACCCTAGGCTTATGCGACCCAGGCTGACCGCACTAGGTTGACCGGGCTAGGTCGACGGCAACCACCGGTTACGCCGACGGCGACGACGGCGGACGACTACGACGCGCAAGCCATGGACGGGCGCCTAACAGCTATCGCTGTAAAATACTTGTTTAGACGTTTGGTTATGAACTAGCGGCACATAACACTTTGGGAAGCGCGTGAAAGTGGTCTTCAATTTTTCTTATTTAGTAGAGCTGCGTTTTTTTCTTAAAGTAGCCACTCCGCCATTAGGAATGTTTCTCCCCACCATCCCCTTAATGGAAGTACGACTAGCCACCAGGTACGCAGTCGCTGCTTGTAGCCGCACGCCGTAACCACTCCAAGCTCACGTGGCGTCGGTAGGGGTATCCCGACAGTGGTCGCTGCTGTCGAGGTCTCCTCTGGAGCACCTCCTCCGCCGTCGCCGCCATCATCGTCAGCCTTCAGACTTTCGGCGGACTTGGAGGAACCTGCAGTGCGAGACGGAAAAGACGGCATGGACAATTACCCCACAACAAGTCACGCCCTACGAGACACGCTTCTGCGTGGATTATGAACTATGCGCTGTGAGTCTAAGTGATTGTCTTTGCTTGTGCGGTTTCGTTTGCATGCATCTGAGATTCGTAGCATTCGTGAGGCGAAGCGTTAGAGTTGCCGTAACCTAGCTTTGTCATATCATATCCTATTCTAACCATAACTTTGGTCAAGAATCTTCAAAGAACAAGGTTTGCATTCAGGACATGTAGTCGAGTACTCAAGGCACTCCTGAAGTTCAAACTGTCCAGAGGGAATAAGATAAAGATCCTTTTATCCTGTCTGGAGATATGTGACTTCTGGTGTGCCATAAGCACCAAACTACGCGGCTCAAAAAGAGGCATTGTGGCTTAAACACTTTTCACCACAACCGTTCTTTCGTTCGCTGTAGGCTTATGAAGTATTCTAGAAATAAGCGTATAAAAAATCAGGTCCATGCGTGGCAATTAACCGCGGAGCTTCGGCTGGGTTTCCAGACAGGTTACCTTTCCACTACGAACACGAGGTGGCAGTAGCAGCGCGAATGCAACCGTGCAGACGACGGCATCTTTCTCGTAGTGCTGCTATCCACTCGCTGTTTTGATCTTGTGTTTCGACGGATCGGGAACGTCACCGCATGATCCACTTTGATGGATACCTGAGATTACTAGGCGCATTTGAAAACACTGACGGTCTATTTAGTATCTTCAGAAAGTGTTCCGAATACCCAACACATACATGGCATGCGGGACGTCCACCTATGAGAGAGACTCTAGGAAGGGAACTGCTACAAATCACTGCTGACAGTGGACTACGCTGAAGTGCGCGGCTTGAAACGCCGCAGTTGGGAGATACAGCGTTATTACTGTCATGCAAGCCCTAGCTCAGCTGTTGACGAAAGGTAACTCGTCCCTGTCTCAACCAGGATTGATGTGATTGGATCTCTCGCTCGGAAGGAATTTTTCTCTGTGTACATATTTTTTTTTTCGCTCCACTAGACATCCATCCGAGAGGTGCAAACTGAAGGCTAGTTCTACAAATACGAAATGCTTGCCAGTTGCTGTTAACCGAAACATACATAATGTTCTATCTAGAGTACACCTCTTTTCGTGTCCAACGTTCTTGGACAAAAATTCTGAATATTGGAAAATTCCAAAGAATTGTTATAAAAATACTGAAGGTGCATTCTTCCGACGTGTAGCAAAATCTTTCTTTTAAATTGCTTCTATCGCTCGCATCCAGCAGTTAATAAGACTGCCATAGAAAACTAATAAGGAACGCTTTTGACGACAGTAAAAACGTTAATAGGGGGAAAAATGGGAGCCTTTCGACGGAAGATCTGCGGATTTACTGATTGTTAAAGTGAAATATTACAATATATAAAAAAATTGCGTCCATAAAGTTTTTCCCGCTTGAAAATGCTTTTGTCCAGAATCGTTGGGAATGTTGGATAAAATTAAGAAATTTATTGTATAAGAGCTTGAGCCCGTTATCGTAGGTTCGAAGCTCTTAAGCTTTTTCTGTGCAAACGTTGCGTAGTGTGCTTTCAAAAAGACACTTGAGCTTTCTTGACAAGGAGTGCGCATCTTTTACCTCATCGACCACATTGTAATTCCGCAAGAAAAAGAAACAAGGCTTGTACGCCGTCACGAAAAACCCCCCCACAAAAATGTGATATTAGAGTCAATGTCATATGTTCAAAGCTTTACCACAGCCAATAAGCAGTGCATCTTTCTAGTGTCCTACATTGTAGGAAAGCTCAAAGTATGGTGTTTAGTAACATAGTTTCAACACTAAATGGGTGATTCTGAGTTCTTAAGTTAAATTAAAAACATGGAGGGGACACATACGCTCCGCCTTAAGGATATTGTACGATAGCTTTAACGGGTTACTGGTCCTATAAGCGTAGTTGGTCATTCTTTACGTTCATATATCGTTGGGAGTCCTAATACCACTCCTGGTGCAGCGGTGTAGCTGTTGACACTGCCCCGGCAGTTGCTGTTTCAAACACAGCCACTGGTGGGACTTGGGACAGCCAAGTTATTGCTTTTCCCAAGCAACATCTCGAACTAATCTTTAACTGCCACATGCCACAATAGGCAGTTTGCTCACAATCCGATGAGCAGGTTCGGATGACGTCGCAAGATATCGTCTATAGGGATTTATACAGGGATTTTTCAATCACGCCGCCGACGAAGATGACCACGACGGTATTACGCTGAACGAGACCGCTAACGCTATCGCGTGAACATCTTACGTAAAATAATATTCGTTTTTTTTGTTGAATTTACTGGAGTTTGGGGTAACGGGCTGGACGAGATCTATCGAGAAGACGCGTACCGGGTATCGCGAGCAGTAAGATGGCGCCGATGATCGCCGCACCGACGAGCGCCGCTCCGGCCATCGGCAGGGCCGAGCCCATCGCCGAGGTTGTCGCCGTCCTGCGTGGTGAGTATGACAGTAGACACCGCGTTACCGTTACCGTCACCAGAGTACCGCGATCCCCCCCACCGCCGGTGAGCACGCGCTGATTGGTCCCGATGCAGCAAGTCCCGATGCTGCAGGCGCGCGCGCAAACTTCCGGGTACCTAGCGCCATCTGGCGCCATCAAGACGATTTGCGCATCTGAATTGGCGTGGGCTCCCGGTACTCCGGTACTGGTAACGGTAACACGGTACACGATATGCCAAAGGTGTCTATTAGTGGCTTCAACCTGGTCAGCAGGCTCCGTGCCGCACTCAAATGCGAACACAAATAAACCGGCGGAACTCGGCGGTCCCAACTGCATTTGCAAGGTTAGCAGCAGTCATTCAGAACCACCACCACCGTCGTCATCATCATCATCATACTGACTACGCCCACTGCAGGGCAAAGGCCTCTCCCACGTCTCTCCAATGAACCCTGTCCTGTGCCAGCTGCGGCCACCCTATCCCCGCAAACTTCTTAATCTAGTCCGCCCACCTAACCTTTTTCCGCCCCCTGCTACGCTTGCCTTCTCCTGGAATACACCCCGTTACCCTTAAGGACCAGTGGCTTAAGAAATCACAGTAAGGAATAACTGTGGCTTATTTGCGTGCTCTATTTATCCCTGACGTAAAACTTCCTTGATAGCAGGTGTCGGGGTTCTCCAGGAGGTTGCGGCGTCTAAAAAACTTCATTTTGCACCTCTTTTTTATTTGGTTCGAGTCGTTCTTGCCCTCTTGTGCTTGCCTATATCGCCTTGAGACGCTGCGCCTACGCCCTCAACATACTCAGATTCCTCATGTACAAGGCCTAGTGTCCGCACATGTGGACGCTCTGTAATTTGCTTAGAACCGAAATATCAGGTGTAACAAAGTAAACAAACCTGAATACTTGGTTAACGATTGTTTACTCGTTTTCAGCCCACTAGCTATAGTGAGCAAAACCTTATAGAGACATGCACGAAGTTATTTTACTCCGTTGTTTTTCGACCTGCGCATACAGAGCTGGCAAAGAGCTCCGACGTATCTTACTCTGCTCCCGGAGCTCCTGGAAATAAAATATTTGCGTTATATTTCTTTTAGGCGGCGCAAAAATAGCGTTTACTTTTGTGGAAGGAGATTAAAATCTTACCGGAACTGGAAGGCTCTTCTTCGAATTCTGAACGCGAGACAAAGTACGCGGATTTTTGCCGAGGCAAAGGTGCAGGTCTACGCAGCCTCACAAGGATGCAATACAGAAATTGTATCATGCAGTTCGTGCCAACCTCTAATCCAGTACCTCTCGACTAAAGGATCTAAGCTATTTGGCCATGTTTTGCACTTGACAGCACCCTTCTCTTAACCATATCTGAACTAAGTCGCCCTGACAGATCAGCTCTGCCGTGAAAAGACACCTCGGGCGTGATGAAGCTGGTACAAAAAAAAAAGCAATTGGAACCATGGCTTCTAATATAGCGGGAGAGTGTTTCATGAAAATAATGAATGAAAAAAAGTTAGAAGTAGTTAAGAATCAGTAGAATGACAATAAATTAAGCGCCAGAAGGAAAACTTAAGGAATGCCTACGTGTCGCCTTCCCACGTGTCGCCTTTGAGAAAGAAATTCGCATTTTTCATACGTCACCTTGCATTAGACAACGCGCGGTGCATGTCGGGAAGTAACTCTCAGTCAACGTTTATTCTAGCTCGAAGCAGAAGCCATGCACCGAAGACAACGGAACTAAATGACGATGATGAGTTTAAAGAGGTGAACAAAATGAGTTTTACGAATTGGAAAAACAGCGCAATCAAAGACGAGACACAGGAGAAGCACAAAACACCAGCGCTGTCTAACAACCAAATGGTTTATTGCTACAGGTGAGGCAGCATATAAATGAAATGGCACGAGTAACAACACAAAATAAGCATGAGATAAAGATACCGCACAACCACACAACTTGACTTGACACAATAAACCATTTGGTTGTTAGTCAGCGCTGGTGTTTTGTGCTTCTCCTGTGTCTCGTCTTTGCGCTGTTTTTCCAATTCGTAAAACATGTACCAACCAGCCCGTATTTGCCCTCTTCTGGAACAAAATGAGGCACGCTACAGTGCTTGCAACATTTTGAATTCATCTAAAATTAGGGCCAGGATGTCGCAATTTATAGATACAGCCTTTTGAGGAGAGATGCTGAGACAACAGCGCTAGATAAAAGTTTACGTACAAAAAGGTGAAGTGCTCTTTTAGGGAAGCAAGTTCCCAATAATTCTGAACTAACGTCGTTCAGCGTTCAGTGTAAATAATGGCTCATTCAGTTATTTGTCTTGTCGCCTGTAACGCTTTGATAAGTTTTCTAGCCCTCAACTTCAATTTCTTCCCGCCCTTATCGCTATTCTAGCCTGGCATTGCAAGCCTGTAAGAACGACCTCTTCAACTGATTTCTATGATGCATTTTGAAATCTTCGTGACCTTTTTGTCATTAAACACTGCTTGTGAGCATTGGTCTAATAGTTTTTTTTTTGTTTCACTGGGCGCCCCATTTTAGTGGTTTTGAATGTAAGTAAACAAAAACAAGGCTCTGTGACACTACTGCTGCCACCACTCTTGTCCTCGTCTTTGTGAGCGTTAGGAACTAGGTTAAGCTGTGAATCAGCACAAAAGATTGAGCTGACAGTATTTTTTCTAGGATAGCGTTGGGCGACTAGAACCAACTGTGACCGCTAAGAAAGAATCAAGGATCCCATACCGTCGTCGTCCTCAAGGTCTTCCGCTAGACGGAAAAAAAGTCGCAGGAGATCAATTAGAAGCATTCGCAATGCTTCGTCGCAGAAATTTGGCAACGAAACACCTGGATTCCTTATTTCCTCCTAAAGAAAAAAAATATATAGGGGCGATCAATTGGACTGACGCAGGGGAATTGCGATAACATTCGCCTGTTTTACTCCGCTTATGTAGCAATGATGCATAGATCAAAGATGCTTTGAAACTTCTTTATTATGCTGTCTATGATGCATATTAATGCATCATAGACAGCATAATAAGGTAGTTTCAAAGAATTATGCATCAATTAACGTTTTTGCACACACACAAGCTCCACTGCGACAACTTCTCCTTTTGCTGAGGCATTCTTCGCCACCCTTAATTTTGATGAGTGATTTTTAGTCATCTTTCATTTTGCTGAGTTAGTCGTCTTTAATTTCGCTGAGACATTCTTTATCATCTTCAATTCCGTTGAGTCATTCTCAGCCATTGACATTACTTCCGAGTTGTTGCTAGTCCGGCATCTAGCCCCTGAAAGTGGGGACGTAGATTTCGTTCTTCCAGCCTGCCACGGTTGCTAGATGGAAGGTTTTTTTTATTCAGAAAATTCAGACCTCACAGTGTCTTGGTGCGGAGGCCTAAGACACAAGTAAAATTTGCCTAACTGGGCCCTAAGCACCACTCGAACACAGCAGCAAGGAACACATCCAAACACATGCAACAAAAGATGAAAAAAAAAACAGATTACAACAACGCGAATGTTAGCAACGTACAATTTCGGCAATTAAGCCAACAGTGCATCCTCATTACTGAGACACAGAACAAGAGTTCACACGAAAAAAAGTGCACTGCAACGGAACACACAAATCAAACCCATGTACAGAACTATTACTGCGCCGAACCGACCAGTCGAACGAAATAAGCAGAGCGGTATAGATGTGACAGGCAGCTGACAGTATAGAAGAAAAGCGTCAGGTTACGCGGCCGCCAGAAAATAAGCTTTCACAGACTTACGAAAAAAAAATTACACAGGAAGACGTGTTCATTATTTTGATCAAGTAGGGATTGCAGTTCAAAAGATTAGGAATTTGCAAATTCAGGGATTGCATTCCGTAATTTGTCCTGTTTCTTGGTTTCCGCAAATCCGTGTGACCTTAACCCTATCGTGTTTTATCGGTGGTATATTTTAAAAAATAGAAAGAAACGCCGTCGCCGTGCAGTTTTCGCCTTCATGGTACTCCTAATGCTTTCCTATTTGAAACAAGTGCTCAAGTTTGAGAACGGGACAAAGAAATGTCCTGAAAACAGCTTTATAGGTAAGCACGCTCAGCATTTCCCGGTTCCGGATAGCAGTACCATGCTCCGCAAAGTGTGCTATAGCCAAATATCTTTGACAATGGGGGGGGCGGTACATGAAGGGTGGGACTTCAAATTAAAGTGGTGGTGCTTTGTTTCTCTGCTGCCAGGACGAAAAGGCGCAGTCATCAAGTGGGCTGGCATGCTCACCCACTTGCAAGTTCGCAATTCCGACAAATGCGCATGAAGCCCAACAATCTGTACAGACCGGTCTGTATAACAGCCGTGATTAGCAGTTTTGTAAGGCGTAGCACTCACTCTCGCATGATGTCGACTTCCTGCGCTCGAGTATTCAGCGCGCAGTTTGAACTATGATTCGATTATGATTTAGAGGCAGCAGCTCTCTGTGAGTCTTAGATTGAGGACCAGATAGTTTTTTCCCCCGGGTTTCAAAGTCAACGCCAAAGGCTCCAATGTGGTGCAGGTTGACCCAGTATTACCAGCAAGCGCAGTTAAGTGTTGTAGCGGTAGCCGCCCGTGCTTTAGGCATTAGCCCGTGGGAGCGACATAATGTATAGTCAGCTCCGTGCACCCGGTTCGGGCTCTGACCCACCGACCAGTAGGAGAATTGAATTGGGATTGAATGAGCTGGACGGCATTAGATCGCAGTATTCAACGTTCTCTTCTTGAGTAAGAGACGTGTGCCAAGTGTCAACACAACTGCTTCAGATGAAAGTCCCATGTGGCCATAGCAAGCTTTCCCGCTGTACTGAACGGAGTAGATATTAAGATCGACTTACACCCGGTAAATCAGAGCTCTCTACCTGATATGGCCAACGCAGGCACCACAATTGCTATGGGGTATACTTCAGGGCCCACGAGTTTCGGTCTCTGCTGTCCGACAAAACCAAACGCGTACACTGTGGAGACCCTCAGGCACGGAAGGGTATTCATTCAATCGCGAGGTGCAGCTTAACCACCTCATGAATCCTCAGGAACCACTGAAATGGTAGTTTCTACGCCATCGAACGTCGCGACTTGACATGACTACACAGTTCAACGGTAGACGAGGCCAATCGAGTCAGCGTCCTCTTAAGCCGGTGTGACCTAGAACGCGAAGTTGTCAACGTGAAGAGTGTACAACATGCGTCACCGTTGTGTGGTGCACTTCCGGAGTATGAAGCGTGCAATAACAAAAAAATTACTGATGATTTGGCGTGCTTAGGACATATACGAATTAGGTGCGCTATCAGCCCGGTTTTCACGTTGGTTTCAAGATGCCCATGGTGTGGTGACAAACCAACACTCTATCATACGTCATGGGCCAGTCAAAAGATAGAGCCGCCGATCATTATGATAGTCAGTAACCCGAATATGGAACTGTGGGAAGGTATGCTGAACAGCACACGCCTGTAGGCTCAAAATGGTCTGATAAACAGAGTGCGAGGCGCAGTCATACTCAGTGGAGCCTTAGACTACGGCCCCAATTCTGTAACAAGATGGAGGGTCAACCGAAGAAGGAAGACACCATCAGAGGCCATCAAAAACGAATTTCAGAGCTCAATAAATGTTCTTTCCTCCTCCTGCACGTTGGTTTCGGCTTCTGTTAGAGGCTCGGTTTTCAACGGGAGACATGCTTCAAACCAAGATTTGATAAAATGGTTGGTGGGGGCCTTAGTGTAAGCGCACTAAACTGGGGGGAACACTCAAGCTCCACCTGAAGGGTATGACGCGGTAGCGTTAATGGGTTAACGCCTGTATATGCAGAAGTACTCGTTCTCTACTTTGCAATCATAGATCCATGGGAGTCGTCATACCACTCCTGTTGCAGTGGAAGAGCGGTTAAGCGATAATAACCAGGTAGCTCGGGAAGAGCAAGCCGCGTCGTCAGATAGAAGAGAAATCGCTGAGTGGGGCCTTACTACTAGCGCACTAAAAGTGAAATTAGAGACCAGGCCAAGGTTTCTATGAAAATTGCTTGTGCCCACCTTGCTTGCACTTCTGTGTGGCTCTACTTCCGCGCAAGCATTTCGTTTAAATGATAGAAGCTGGGATGAAGGCGTCGAATGCTAGGCAGGTAAGTGCGTCGCCCGAGTGCTCGACAGCGCCCTTGCATAGCGCTTGTTATCGAGTGCTGTAGAGCACTTGCATAGGGCTCTCGGGAGCTATGCAAGCTGTGAATAAGAGTGCACTCTACAGGCAACGCTGGTAAACCGCTTAACGCCGCCAGGCAATGCGCGGCGCCTGGCCTGCCCTCGCGACAGCTTTAAGCGCTCTGTACAGAGAAGGCAGCAAAATTTTGCTTACCCATGTTCCGTGGAAGGCGATGCAAGGGACAAAAACAGGCGCTTACCGCAACAAGGAAGAAATTCGCAACGCGCAAGTACTGAGATTGATGGCCATCGCGACTCTGCTAATGGTCACTCTTCCCTACTGAGTATTCCACTGCAATGCGTTTTGCAAAATGAGATGATCAATGTTATTTAACAGGGGTAGGTTTTTTTTTGGTTGCTTGCTTCAAACTACACTGCCTTATACAAAGTGAAATGTGCCACCGAAAATTTAAGATCTCCGAGCTGGATCAGGCAGCAAGAAGAGAAGATGAAGATGTTGTCCGGGATACAAGGTTCAACCTCTGTTGCTTTTTTTAAAAACGAGATTTATTGCCCCAGGGCATCAGTGGGCGATGGTGTGATGAAGGATGCAGTAATGATGAAAGTAATGGAAAAAAGTTAGCAGATTTTATGAAGTCCAGTAGTGGTTTTGAGAGACGCGCTCTACGGCTTTGCCTTAGGTAGCCAAAATCAGTTGCAAATGTAATCTTTTTGGAAGCCCGCATACCGGACTTGAAGCCTCGCTTCCAGCTTAATTCACAGTGCGCACCAAATGGCTTCTCCCATTTTAGTGAGCTAGCAGTATATGGGTCACTAGCGAAAAAAAAAACCATGATTAATCATGATGCAACTCGGGTAAACTCGGGGGAGTGTCGCACCAGCTGCAGTAAATGGGAGGAAGCTCGGGTGAGCGCGAAAATGCGTCGCGCCAGGTGCAGCCGAGTAGAGAGCAGAGCAGCGCCTTTACTATCTTCAAAATCTTTCCTGGACGCATGGTTGCCCCGTAACTGCGCCAAGGAGTATTATTATCGTCACTCTCCATGGCAGCAGTGCCGCAATGAAGCTTTTCTTTAATTCCCTCTCTTCAGCGGTCTTTTAGAACTTCGGATAATGACCGCATATAGTAGACACACAGCAAGTATCGGACGTATTACTGGGAACACCTTTACTACATATTAGGCTGCACAAAAAAAAAATGTGTAAACCTCGCAGGGAACGGCAGTTCATGTTTTGCGGAGCTTTCTTGAAGTCTTCATCGTAAAATCTACAACCAGACTATCTGAAGTCATCCTGAGGCTCACCGCTACTACAAGAATTAAAAAATACAAAAAATATATCGATGCTAGAAAAGTCACAACATAGAGGTAGTTTTGAAGCGGGTCTAAATACGGAATTTGCCATGCTGGGCGAGAAATGCTGTGCGCCGCGGTCTCCAGTATAGCCAGTTGAATTCCAACGCCTCGTAGAACATATTACGAATTATTTGTAACTTAAAGTTGCCTTTTGAGACTCTATTAAAGCGGCCGTAAAATGTCGGAAAGTACAGTGGCAGCTTTGATATCGCACGCGATATATGCGGGTCACCGCACATTCCCAGCCATTATAAAAAATTTCATAGATGTGCCTACTGATTTTGCTTACTCTTTTTAAAAAAGATCTTTTTTATGGATCTGCTTTTTGTGGCCTACTGGGTGCGACTGCGTGACACCGGCATGAGAGAGAGGGTTTACTGAGGGGAAAGGCAGAGAGGTTCGAACTAAGCTCAGCCGCTGCTCGTTGTTGGCTACGTGAGGCTGGTGCAGCTGCTAAAGGCTCCTAAATGTAAATTATAGATTCACTGCTCTAGAAAAAAATACCTGAAACTTGTGCGACGGCCTTCACCGATGCTGCCTACTGAAGGATTTTCACTTGTGTTTATTGCCTCTTCTTAAATTCGTATCGCCGTGCGGTGCTCTGCAAACATCCGGTATTTTTGCCGGCGTATGTGCCCATAGTTGGAGGCGCTAAATTTTCGTCATCAGAAGTAGAAAAGAAGATAAGTGCACATGGATTACTGATGTTGCGGTGGCCACACTGGAAGATGAATATTGCAAATATGTCCACAAGCGCTGAGTAACTGGCATCCCAACCGCTATAGTGATCAGTAGCAGTGGTCGGCGGCCAGCGTTCGTTCCTGCACGCGCTTATTTTGATTACTGCCTTACAACCTACGCAACAGCAATGGCCATGGGTGAGAAATCTTCGGCTGTCTTTTCATTGCAGGCGCACTTAAACCGGCCGAACTGTGTCACGCTCAGCTTCCAGTTTTTGGCAATATGACGGATTAAGAGTCCTGTTATGTGCACTCTCGCTGTGGGGAACCTGCGCTGCCAAAGTGGCACTGCAATTGTTCCACTCGGCGACTCAAAACTGCATTTGTCATCCGCTTGGGCCGCTGCAAACGCGAGAACACATTCTACGCGATTAGATACCCGCGCTTGGCTGACAGCATTCATTGCCTAGCTTCTCTCGGCGTAGCCCAGATAGCTGACGCCCGGCACGTGCGCCTTCGACCGAGCGCGGAGGCTCACGCCAATAAGCGCCTGAAGGTGGCGTGGAAAATTACTAATATTACTACCCAAAACTGCTTGCTCTTCTCGCTAGGCAGTGTGTTATGGCGCTGCAATCGGCACCGCAAACTTCAGCGCTAGTTCCCCATTGGTATCACTGCAGCCGCGTTGACAGCGGACTCGGCGTGTGTTGATTCGCTTGGCTTCGGTTCCCGTAAAGCTCCGCGCTTACTTCGGCACGTTGGGCTATCTCCTTACGCATGCCGATAGGCCGCTCACTTTACTGCATCGCCAGCGATGTCAAGTTGCACGGCGTCTTCGATACCAATCTTCTGGCATCGGTACTACAGTCTGCATATTTGGACTTCTCGCGTGTGCCTACTAGATATCACTCTGTGTTTGTTTACTGGAAGTAGTTACAAGCGCAGTGTGCGACGTCAAATCACTTGAGAAGCTACTGATTTTCATAAATACGGAGATATCTTGAACCCCTATCGGCTAGAGGGCCGCAGCACCGTTACCTAGAGGAGTTTTGCCAGCGTCCTTTGTTTATTTAACGCAGGTTTTCAGTATTTATGAAGTGGAACCAGGAATAAAACACGAACACTTGTGTCCGAGCTGTCCTGTATTTGAGTTTCTTTGATGCCTTTTTTTTTCTGCTTCCACTTTGCTTAACGTAGAGCAGTTAGCCTCCATTGCCAGTTTGTTTGGACAAAGGTAGATGCGAAAGGAAGACCCGTTGCATTAATGAGCGTTTTAATCTATTAGAAGCGGCACTTTTCCGCTCAAATTTTTCGACTTCATTAGAAACGAGTGCATGCGCCCACCATCAGTGGGAGGGTCCTTGATTATGAGTGAAATTAACGCGTTGAAAGACTGGATGCCAGGATGACCGCAGGCAAAGCATTGCGGTATAAAATGGAAGGGTCACTGTGATAAGCAGATGTCGTAGGCAAAGTATGACGAAGTGACGAGTCATCGGCATCTTTACTGTGTGTATAATGCAGCTGTAATCGTCCGCTGGCATCTCGTGACACGTGTGGCGCCAGGAAGGTTATACACACTTGAAACGAAAATGCTCTTTGCTTACTTTCTTTTAATATTATTGACCTCATTTATAGAGGCACGGCCCTTGCACAATCAATTCTCTTGTCGATTATGTACGTTATTCTTGTTTTGTTTGTGAGCGCTTTGTTATCAATAACTTTGCTGATAATACGCCTCAAAGTTTCGATTTCGTAATCGAAATCGCAATCGTAAATAATGATGAAGGTACAGGTAAAAATTAGGCTACCTCAAGAGGCTGAGAATTGCACTCTGTTTGCCTTTAAATTACACGGCACATTAGCGGCTGGTTATCAAGAGGTCTACTGCGGTCTATACGCTTACGATAAGCAGCATTGTGCGAAGGGTGCGGCCGATGCTTTTTCTGGATCAACCCTGGTCGTGTGTAACGGAACAGCGGAAACCAGCGGCGTTTAAATATGTGGTCGGCCCCTTCATACGCACCCTCTACATAAAACCGTCGGACAATGTATAAAAATATTACTGCTTTTTCAGGTTGCTGCTTCTGGTTGAAGCACGCACATGAATGTGTAGCAATCATACGCGCTTGTATGGCCTGTTATGTTCAGAAAATCTGGCAGTCACAGTTGCATAAGCATCTCTTGATGTTTTCCGTTGAAAATGAATTGATCAGCTGCATCGTGTCTCGGTCTTCTCGCGTTTATTAACCTTTAGTATGTTGTATACCGCCAAGTACTTTAAGTCGTCACTATAGATAGTGTCTTTCTGAAGTGGGGGGGGGGGGGGATTTCTCTGGACGCTTATGAGTTAATATGTGCCCATTCTCTTCCTCTAGCTGAAGATCTTGACGAGTATGACGAGGGTAAGAACTGCGCCACTTGTTCCCACTAAAGAAAGCATCTGGTTTGGAACATATTGATGAAGACGGGTCGAGAAATAATTCAAATGTTTTGCTTAGGTTAAGGAACGCCACAACGGCAGGATTTTATTTTTAATAACGTTATTGTTGATGGGCATGCAGATAAAACAGAGGTGAAGGAATTTTCGAGATGACACTGCTCAATTTCGCGTTTCCTCATTCCTCAGGAAGAGCATAACGCATTCTGAGCATGGATATTACACTGCAACTAGTGTGGTGACTGATGTTCACGGTCTTGTGAACACGTACTTACTCTTGCGACCTTCAGTGTCTCTGTATCCTTGGAACAATACACAGGGTGTTTCACCTAAGACTTTACACAATTAAAAAAAATCGCTCTTTGAGTTGGGATTTTTCCGGCATACGTGAACCGAGCTCTCCCCTAGGATGCCATAGTTTGCCTCGTGGAATCTGTCACTGTTGTTTAGAAGCCTCGTCCAAGTTTCCTGACACGTCTCACATATTGCTCTCTTGAGAGAAACCCAGTGAATGCCCATTTAGCATCGCATCAATTCTTTTTCTACTAGCCGCCGCGGTGGCTGAGTGGTTACGGCGCTCGGCTGCCGGCCCGAAAGACGCGGGTTCGATCCGGGCCGCGGCGGTCGAATTTCGATGGAGGCGAAATTCTAGAGGCCCGTGTACTGTGCGATGTCAGTGCACGTTAAAGAACCCCAGGTGGTCGAAATTTCCGGAGCCCTTCACTACGGCGTCTCTCATAGCCTGAGTCGCTTTGGGACGTTACACCCCCATAAACCAAACCATCTTTTTCTACTCCTGGTAGATGAAACCGAGGAGACTGCCAGTACATCAGGTAAGGTTATAGCGTCTGCTTGAAAAAAAAAATGTTACTTTGCCCCAAAGCGACAAATGTAATCACAACGCTTTCTCTGCAGCGATTACTGGACCACCGTAAGTAGCACAAAGCATGCACGTCATTACAGCGTGTAAGAACAAAAAACGGTAAAAGAATAGACGGTTGAGTATGTCCACGCGTAGTCAAAATATTATCAGACGACAAATACCAAACAAAAAATAACATATTGTGAGGTATATGTAGTTCTATAAACGACACACTGGACATGTACTGTATCACTGTCAGCGTTACAACAATGCTGCTAATAGGCGCGGCGATTTCAGCCGACGACTGCTGTCCCTACACATTGCTGTTACCATAGCCGACTTTGTTTTGTTTTTTTTGCGAAGCTGCAGCTTCGGACGATAAGCAAGTTGTCTTTTAATGCAGGAATGCATTTAACGGCTGAATTCGCATAGCTTTTTCCGCAAATATTTTCTGTTTCCGACGTTAAAGATTCCCAGGTGGTCGAAATTATTACGGAGCCCTCCACTACGGCACCTCTTTCACTCCCACCTTCCTTCCTACCCTTACGGCACCGTTGAGGTGTCCACCAAGAAGCCCACCAAGACAGTTACTTCGCCTGTCGTCTCCTCCAGACAAATTTTTCAGAACCTCCGTGAGAGCGTCAGGTGGCGCTACGTGCCGCAGAGCTGGGTGCTGTAGACTTGACGAGTCTTGACCAATCAGTTCGTGAGAAATGGCGGCGCGCGTTACGGTAGCGGTGCGCTCCATTATAGTGGAGCGAAGAGCTTCACTACGCTAGGTAAAGCAGTCTTTGGGTAGGCAGCACAAGACCTTGAACGACCTTCAGCCCGACCGAGGATACCCGCGTATGACCATATGTGGTACAGTTATGGTGTCGAACCCTTGACCCATGACCTTTAGTTGACCTTGACCTCTGACATTTGATCTCTGAGCATTGACCTTTGACCTTAGGTCACCTTTGAGTTGACCTTTGACCTTAAGGACATCCGATGGGGCGATGTGAAGCCACGTGATGAGTAACCGTGTGTGCAGAAGCTTTTCGCTCAATTCCAGGGTTAGCCAAGTTAAGCCACTGCCAATTTTTATGCTCGCGCCAAAGCTAACGTCCTCGTTCGTTTCACTGCCTGCTTGATCCCTTCCCTCACAGCAACATTACAGGGCCGGCCAGACCCCCCCCCCTCCCCTCCTCTCCACTTGTGCCCGTTCCATGACACCGTTCGGTACTTGCTCTGCAACCTTGCAGCGTGCTATCCACACGGGATACGCTGTCTGCAAACATGCGCTCCTTGCCTACTCTCCCGCTAGTCTCAACTGCCCCATATTTCACCCGGTGTTCGAGATGGAAGGTCCATTTTGACTCTTCTCTGAAAATTTCGCGTGAAAACTGTGTTGAGAAAACTTTAGAAAATAGGTCAGCACACATGCATTCCTGCAATGGGGTACTCTAGGTGTAGCGCAAGTCACACAGCTACTTTTCAGTGCGACTGCCGTCTTGACAGCCACCAGAACATATGAAAGGACCCAACAGCCGTTGAAACCAAGGAAACCCTATTTTTTTTTTTAGAAAAATCGGGGAGTCAATCAGAGAGAATTGAGTGTAATCAGTTGATCAGGATATAGAAGAAAAGATAACCCCGTGCCTCCGGAGGCTCTGGTGAACGCTTTCACGATTATTCCACAAACAAAATCCGAAATAGACTCAAGAGAAAGGGACAGGTGAGTCAGCCGTCTTCTTCTGAGTGGGTAGAGTACCGCATATAACATGTGGAGTTCGAGGGTTCGTATTCCGCCGCTGGCACATGGTTGTCTTTTAATCTTCTTTCATATTAATCATCTTTCACGCAAAGAAAAATGGTTGACTGCTCTAAATTCGCTCTGATCAGTGCCGCGATCAAGCATGCTGCATGCTTTTCTTTGCTTCTATAACTGATGTATCCTTTCACATGTATGTAATAATGAACCCTTGTTTCCTCACACTGCCTTCCGAAGCGCATCGGGCATTAGTTGGGCCCTGCCCATCGGAGCGGCGCTGCTGGTCGGGCTCACAATCCTGGCCGCCATCTTGCTGCTCTCGTCACGCGGTAAGTGCTGTCTCGTAAAGCGACCCACCGGTTCAGTAAACAGCGACTTTTGGCATTTCCAGGGCCAAGAAAGGGTTCTTGAAAATTCGAATCTATGAAGCTTCTAGGTAAAGCATGCAAAGTGTTTTTGCGCTAGCATTTAAAACGGTGACGTAGTCGTTGACTAAAACCGCGACGATGTTCAGGCTTCACCTCACTGCGCTGGAATAGTGCGGAAAAACTCGCAATGACGTCATTGTCGCCGAAATTTCAAATGTCCGCTCTCTTCACCTGCATGCTGCTGTGCGTCGTCCGATTCCGCTAAACATTGCTTCATGAGCTTCACCTTCGATGGCGTTAGTTTTCTTCGCTGGAAACGTAGCGCCGTCGTACGTGACGTCTTTACGGGGCCTCTGCCCGTCGCAGTGCACTGCAGAGAAGCCTGAACGCCAACGGCGCTTTATTCGGCGATTGCGCCACCGTTTCAAATGCTAGGGCAAGACAATTTCGCAGGCTTTACCAAAATGTTTCACACATTGCGCCCTTTGAAACTAATCGAATTATAAAACCTCTTCGGTTGCCCTTTAAAGGATCTCTTCCCTGCGCTTTTGGTTCGCTGTGGCTTCCACATTTGGCTATTGAGCCCTCAGCCTGGGATCGAATCGCGGCTGCGGGGGCCGCATTTCGATGCAGTGGAAATGGTAAAATACGCCACTGTTCTGTGGGACGCATAGATGTACATTAAAGAATAACCCCAACTGATCGAAATTATTTCTAGACCCTTCACTACACACCTATAACACCCCATGCGGATGTTGTGGGAAGACAGCTCGATCCATTTTTTGTTCTGTGAAAATATCGACTGTTTAGTTATTTTCATCTCATGATATTTGTTTGATATTTGCCCGGATGATATGAGATGATGTTTGTTCGCGAGCAAAGAGTTATTTATTGCTACGAAAACGGGATTTAATCATCCAACATTTTTCTCTTGCCTCTCGATTCAAACCCATGATGTTAACAACCACAAGGAGTCTGTGATCACCATGAAAAAGTGATTTGTTGCACAGCCTCGCTTCAGGGATACGCGTCCAAGAAATTTCTCAGAGTCAATTGAGTTCGTTCTGAAAAGAAGCCGCTTTCATCGACACCTTTGTTAAAATTGCCAGTTCTGGTCTAAATCATAAAAGTTTTGGTCTGAGTGAAACTAACCTATTTTTCTTCAGAACTCTGCGATCTATCAACCCTAGGTAACTTCAAGACCATTCATACTGTGCCATAACTTAGCACCTTTCTAGTGAATGTCAAGTGCAGCTTCAGTATACGTGTCTAATACTATGTTCTAATATTCTAATATTCCCAAAGAGACGGGTAATTGTTTCAGTGTTCAGTTGTCAGGAATGCTTTCACTTTGGCGTGCATGTATGCGTTAATGAGGAGAGAGAGATTAAAAGCAGCAGCCTACTAGTCTACAAGGCTCCGCACTTTACGAATCGTGTTTCGTCACCCACTGCAGGCACCTCCAAGTCTGGCGAGAGACAAATTGATGAAGCTGCAGGCGGCGGAGGTGGCGGTGGCGAAGTTCCTCAGGTCGTGACGGAAGCAACGGCTGTCATCGCCGCGTCGTCCCCGATCCCGACCACGTCTCGTAAGACAGGTGAGCTTAGGGCGGAAGTGACCAACACTAACCGGGTTTCTTTTCGTGTGTCATCCTTCGTGCCACCGTTAAACTCACCATTAAGCTCACCGTTAATCTCACCGTTAAACCCCAGTGTAAGCTTAGACGACGTGGATTTGACCGCAGCGACTTAACCAAAAGAACCGCGAAAAATTATTTTGTTGCAAATTTTCGCCAGTACCCACCTCACTCAGTGAGGAGTAGTGGGTGAGGGATGTAGGCCAATTCA